>NC_056744.1:709873400-709895900 GCF_019279795.1 Protopterus annectens
ATTCTGCATACAGCCTACTACCACTCTCAGGATTCGAACCATGGTTGTGTGTGCTAAAAATACAACAGTTCACGTCTTAGACAGAAAGCAATGAAAAGACAGACAGCATAATCCAAATAGCACACTCATCTAAGTCTCTCTCAGTTGTACTATATGAACTCTTGGGATTACAACAGTCCTAAGACATTCCTACACATTGTATTTATGTAGCACAGTGTAACGGTGCTTAGTGCAACAGTACTTAAGAGATTGCAACTCTACATTACCATATGATACCAGAGTAAACACATGCAGTCTAGCAGTTAGACATTTATTGTCAGGCTATTATGCTTTTATTTACATACAACCTATATGAGACTCTTCCTGCCATATTCTCTGGTGTATGCAGTACATGCCTTAAACAAATACAGGTTTTATACAGGCAATTAACTTACTACTACTTTTAGATTTATTTCTATGACAATACATGCATGAGTATTACTAACCTGCCTCATGTCGCAACCGCTGCAATCTACAGGCATGGGCTTCCTGGTTCGCGGCCTGCTCATCTTCCACTGTGAAAGACATAAGAGGAATATTTAGCCATACCTATCCATAATATACATGAGCTGGCAATTATTAAACAGGTAGTGGACTGATACTTACACATGGCTGGGACATCCCCTGTCCTCCTAGCCCACTTTATCCATTTCAGGTCGGCATAGTGATGCATGACCTGCTCACCAGTTCGGGGTATGCCAGTGGCACTGGTGAGGTCACGGGTGAGACGGTCCCAGGCTTCCGCTTTGTATTGGGAACCCAGGTACTGGCCCTGCAGAAGTCTCTGGTCATGGTCTTTCACAAGGAGTCCTGCCATGACTCTGGACTCCTGAATGCCCCAGCGCTGTGCCGGGAAGCGCACACCCTCTCCAGTACCAGTCATAGTGCCTACGGGAAGAAGCTGTAACCAGTTATGAGATGTATTCCCGCCTGTTGGGTTTAAATAGGGCCGATTTTCTGCACTTTGCTGTGATTGGATGGTTTTGAAAATGCTAAGCTATGGGCAAACCTGCTTACCTAAGGTTGGCATTGCTTAAGGAGGTATACCAATGGGCAGACTGAGTTAGCTGGCCTATACATTGCTTACACCTACTAAGCTGGGCTGTGCAATGCTTAGAGTAGCTTAATTTTAAATTTGCATACTATTTGCTGTTTGGCATTGATTTATTATTCATTACATGTTATATATGTGTTTGGTATCCATGATTCATGTGTGTATATACACTGTATGGGGTGTTTGTGTTTATTAGGGGATTTCAACACTTTATTACAATGACACTCGCATTTGGGCTTAATACAGTACTCCAGTTCACATATTTATGTTATGTAGTAGGTTATACAACATAAAACTGTATATAGATTCCTTTCACATTTTCAATTTGATTTTCCTATAGTGAAGATGTGTTTGGTGATACCTCAATCTTATGTACTGCTGTGATGGCTTAGTGGTTAACTACTGTGACTGTAGTATACAGGTCCTGGGTTCAAGACCTGCAAAGGCAGTTTATTTTGCTTCTGGCCATAATAGCGGCTGTTGCATACAGAGTGATAAGGCACTTTTAAGCAATTGTAAGTGGGTTTGCGTGACGATAAGCAATTCTAACCTCTGGTTAAATATGCTTAGAGAGAGTTAGCTTCAGTATTGCTTAACCCATGTCCACATTGCTTACCCCCACGCAAACGGGCTTAAACCTGCTTACTCTTGCTTAATAGTGCTTACTCCCACTTACCACCGCACTAATTTAGACAGTAATGTAAAATGGTTCTTGGGAAGGTGGTGGATTTGGAAACTCTTTGGGTTCATAATTCATTATACATTGTACCTTCAATTTGTATCCCCTGATTCCTGTGTACATATACTGTATGGGGCACTTGTGATTATCTGTGGGTTTTACAACATTATGACAATGACACCTAACATCTGCATTTAATGCAGTACTCCAGTTAACAAATAATTATTTTGTAGGTTATGCAACACAAAATGTTGGTCATAACGTGATTTGACTTGGAAAATGGAATGTACTGGAATGGGACTCAAACCGGGAATGACTGCTCATAAGGTGAATGCTCTGCCCACTACACTATTGCAGTGCTGCTTCATTTGCATATATCTTGATTTTTATCCTCTTGTGCCATTTAAGCTGCATTAAAAGTAGCTAAGCGACGGGCAAACCCGCACACCTACAGTTAAATTTTATATGTTTCATAAAAAAAAAAAAAAAAAAGCTTCTTTATATTTCATATGTTAACTATTGCTCTTATAAACTTGGGGGGATGTTGCTGGGGTTATGTGAGCACCTATGAGCGGTCTCGCTCATTCTTATTCCTAAACTGCTGTTTTTGATTGCAGGGGCGTATATATTCTGAGAGCTGTGCTCTCTGACACGCCCCCTGCACTCGTACATGCTCCATGTCCGTTTAGGAGCTCAGGCAGCGTGCTTTCATTGATATGCATGGCATGCTACCGTCCTGCTCCTAAACGGCCACTTCCGTGCAGGAGTAAGCTAGTCCTGCACGGAAGGATAGTGAATCCCGGGGGACAATGTTTTTGTTTTGCATGATCAACAAATAAAATAAACCTTTGCTGCATCATATAATATATGTTGATCTGAATTACTGCCAGCCGGAAGTTTCACTTATTAAATTATAGTCTTTAGCACTCAGCATTAATGTTTCTGAAAATATATTTATACCTTGATAATGGAGAGATTTTTAAATAAAGTGTATATTTCAGAGTAAGCTTGATTGCAGTCTGTGTGTGATTACCTAAGTGTACATTCCTATGAAGTGTCACCCCTAAATATTTAAAAAGTTTAACTGTTATAATAATATTTCATGTCAGTCATTCATTTCAACAAGCCCTAACACCGTGGCCTTTCCATAACTGAAAATCAGTGTGTAGACAAGTAGCCATTTCTGAACCAAGTCAGAGTCCTTCTGTAAATGAATATAAGAGGATCTACACTGGAGTCAGAAATTTGTACTAGAAAATTGTTAGCTTGTATTAAAATATCTTCATGGTGATGAATGGTGAAAATGTCTTGGCTTTAGTATTGAACGCTGTTGCATAGTAGCCAGGCTTGTTTTCAGAACATCACAGATAGATCAGTACTTTGGGATTGTGTGGCTTTTCCCTGGAAGGATGAATTGAAGTACCAGGGAGTCCCCACCTTTCCCTGTGATGATGCGACCTAGGAGATGGTATATACAAGAAGCAAGAGTGTGGAGGTATAGCATCAGTTGGTATAGAGAGTCTTGTCCATCAGGAAAACACATTTTACGTGTTATTTTTTGCATTCAGGAGCTTTCACTCATTTGTCACCAACCCTTGAATGAGGTGATCACAGATGAGTTGAATACTTGTCAGGGAGCCCATTTGCATACCTCTGTAATTCTGTTCTAGGTTTAACTGCTTCTCAATGAAACAGTAACAAGTCCTCTCTGAAATCTTCAACTATTTCGCAGTTGAGTAAAAATTTGACCTTGGCAATCAAAACTGCATTACGACTGATATTGAATGGGGTTAAAAAGCTGCAAAAGTATTTAAAACTGCAAGGATTGTTCACAATTGGGTTTGATAGTAACAAAAGACAGCTGCATTATATGGAAAAGGTAGTGATCGGCGTAAGGAGAAAGCTGTTAGTTTATTACTGTTGACAGTTTTTTTTGGAGATCACATATGTGGAAGGATAGTGACTGTAAACTAGAGAAACTGTACAAATGGATGAGAACATGCTTTATAAAAGCTCCAAAGAGAAATGAAGAAAGTCGCTTTTAAGAAAAGTGTGAGATCAGAGATGTGATAAAAGCATTTGAGGACTGCAAGAGCACCAATAAGTTCAGTTAAATTAAAAATGTTACTGATCACATTACAGGTGAGGACAACACCATGCATTTATGTTTAGCAGACTGGGTGGCAAATAGACAGAATGTCCTACTCAAGAGCTGATGTTGAGCAGTATAATGTGGGATTCAGACTTGGTAGCATAACTATCTAACCACATGCATGAACACTATGCACATTACATGCACATGCATGAACACTATGCACATTACATGCACGTGTAACTAACACTGTGCACATTACATGCACGTGTAACTAACACTGTGCACATTGAGATCTTCAGGTTAACTTTTGACTTACCAGCAGGACCAGCATAGAATCAGTACATGGACACATTTTGATGTCAACAACATCTTCAGTTATTGCTTCCTTACTGTGAGGCTACTGTGATGATGGTATTTCCCTTTGTCCTTTGTGTTTTTTACAAGGTGCAGTGTTCATAGAATTCGTCATGTAACAGAGGGCATGGAGGGTGCAGCCCCTGCATTGATGACGTGGTGGGCTGTGCTTGAATCGAAAACAGTTGCTAGAAAGTAATGTTGGGAACAGCATGTTTGTATGTTGGTGAGCTTGTGTTCACTTGGAGATGTTGTTGTGGTGTGATGGACTATAGCAGACACTCTGAGTGGTATAGATGACTATGTTATATAATGTCGTGCTGTATTTCCTTACTGCTGCTGTCATTTCAGGGTGGTTAGGTCATGGGACTGTCAGGGTAGTAGTTTAGCATGTGCTGTAATATGCACAATTCAACTAATCCTAAGATTATTGTGCAGATATTCATCAATGCATTAATGTCACATACCACTCAACTCTACAGATTTTTGCCTCATTTGTGGTCCATTTTTCATAAAATTGTGGTTTTCTGGCAGATTAGTGGCAAATCATGTAAAGGTTGAAGTTAGAAAATAAGGAAAGGGATTTGAGTTTCATACCATTCAGAAAATTCATGTTAATGCAAAACCCGTTATTCTATCAACTTTTTAAGATCATAAGAGCAATATATAAAAGTTGCCCCTATTTTTGGGCCTTTGTCTCACTTTTATTTATGGCTTTATCCACATTTATTGCTCTAAGAGGTTGAGAAGTTATGTAGTGTCAGCAGGACTGTTTTTGATGGCAAGAGTTTGCCAGACTGTTTTCTCTGTCTCTCTCTTTTTTTTTTTTTTTTGCTGCTCCTTCTCTGGGTCTTGAAGAATGGCTGTGGCTGCTCCTCTGCCTTTGCCTGTTTATTCCGGAAGAATAGAAGCTAGATATTCCCGGGCTAGGTGAGAGCCCTACATTCCATTCACTGCTGACAGGGAACTCCCGTCAGGCCCTCTACTACCTGGCAAAAGTTTTGTTTTGGGGATTGGGCCAATTTACTGGTCCTTGGAGGTGACACACCCTCTCTCCTTGGAATTACCCCCCCCCCCTCGGTGGCTCTTCTGAGCTCTCAAGTGCTGCTTCCTGAAGGGAAGTGCATTCCATGCGCTAGTTCCCCCTCTGCTACACAGGAAAATACACTATGGTACTTCAAGCTTGGCCTGCTTAAAATTCCACTTGATGAACACCTAGTGCTCCTGCTAGGTGTTCCTGGTGTGGAAAGCCAGAGCTTTCTCCCGGTTTCCTAGAATAAGTGAGTGGGGAGTGATCACTTGTTCCTATGCTCACTGCCTAGCTCCTACAGGCACCTGAGCTGCCAGATGAATTCTGGTCACTTGCAGTGGACTCAGAACTTTATTCTTGTATGCTATGGAGATGCTACACTCACATCTTCTTGGAGAGGTATGGTAGTGGAACCAGGAGATCTGATTTCAGGAACGTTGTCACTGGGGTATTATGTTTCTGCTGGGGAACCTGGAATGTTTAGGTTCATAGGTTCATACTAGGCTATCTGCCCTAGGGCGTTTAATGATCTTTATCTGCTCCATCTGTAGCTGAAGCAGTTTTCTTAATTCAAATTCTTTATCCAGGTAGACCCATTGATGCCTGTATTACTTTTTTAGGGGTGACCCATTTAGCAGAAGGATGTTGAGTCACTTCTTTAGGTCCCAAAGTGCTCCATGTTATGACTGCATCTTTTATTTGACACAAGATAATTGATGGTTTGTCTAGAAAAACAGAGTTAATAGGAGAGGACTTTGTTTGGCAAGTTCTATTTAGAGGTTACTTTTGTAACAGTGCAGTGCTGTGCTCTGAAAAACAAATCCAGTTATGTATCTGATGCAACAAGTTCAGCGGGGGGGGGGTGCATAATGTATGTTCATACTTAACACCCCATTTTGTTGTTGTTGAAATCAAAATTTATAACATGAAATTATTTTTATTTAGTAATAGCGGAAGAAGTAGTCGTATGTCATAAGTAGTACAGCATGGCATTTGAGCACGGGGCCTGTAAAATAGGTGACGACTCTTACATTTCACTAATTTCCATGGTATGCCTTCAGCCTAGAATGCAGAAACAAACACAGTATAATTTAACTTATTGAGTTACGTAACCTCCTATTTCATCCACCCAAACTCCCGGTTAAACAAATTTCTGCACCCTCCTCTTCAAAACTGATAGTGGTCTAAGGAACAGTACAGAATTTATGTTGATATGATATTTTGATTGCTGCTAATTAGATTTCTCTGCAGTAGAAATTCAGTTCGGTAAGAATGCTGTACAGTGCATTGCTAGGTTTGAAAGCCTTTTTTTCTTACTTTGGTTTCATTCCGTCAGTTTTATATTTATAAAGTCTACTTGATCTCATGGTTCAGCTGAGCCATTGATTAACCTTATCCAGCATGGCAAGGTGACCCCCTCACTGGTCAGGAACCTACGATTCCTTGTTAAGCAAACTGATACAAGCCAAAGTCTGACTGTATTCTTTTTTTTTTTTTTTTTTTTTTTTTTTTTTGAGAAAAAATAACTACATAGCTTTGGAATCATAGTATAATTAATCTTTTACAATGGCTGTAGCTAGATGCAAATAAAGAAAACAAAGTAACACTGAATTGCTACATATGCCAAGAAGTTGTGAAAGGATTTAGGTGCCAAACAGTTAACATTGAATGTTATGGTCTTCCCCTCCTGTTATTGAACTGTCTTGCTTTGTACCATGCTTTCATTGTACCACTAGCCCTACACTTGTGTTTGTAGCAGCTGGTTGCATCCATAGCAGCACCACAGAATGAGAGGAAACAATTTAACTGTTACTGATTTGTGAAGTCTGAAATGATGTCAAAGAACATGAGCTGCAGATGCCTGTATGACTTAAAATGCAGACATTAGCACCTCTTGACACACAACTTTCTCAGGTTGCTAGCACCTCATCCTGCGAAACATAATGCACTGCTTGTTCACGTAACTCTCAACCCCTTAGCACAAGAAATCTGGCAAGGTCTACATTAATGGTGGACAAAGGTCCAATGATAGGGACAGATTTTAAATATTCCTCTTATAAATTTAGAAGATTGCTAGAATAACAGAATTTGCATTACCATTCATTTTCTAAGAGATATGAAATCTGAAACTCAACTGTATGTCATTATTAAGCGACTTTGATCTTAAGTGATTTGCCAGAAAACCACAGATTTTATAAGCGGCAGACAAAAAATATGAGGCAAAAATCTGGACAGTTGAGTAGTATGCTTTATCATGCCTCCCCAGTTCTTTCCTTCTGCAAAAGAATGATTGTCCACTGGATGTGTCTTGTAGATCAGGAAAGAGATTTTGACATCTGTCACCTTTGTATAAGAGAATTCAATTGACCTTTGTCTCTTAGCATTTCTTCTTTTTTTGGGAGGGTGGGTGGGATGTGAGTCACAGTCATATCATGGCTGTCTGGACATTAAGTGTGAATGTGTGTAGTCTTCTGGCAGAAGACATACACTGTGCCTGATTTTCATGGATATTAAGCATGATACAAAAAATTGTAAAATTCAATTCTGTAACAAAACATTGCTATGAAAAGGCATTAGAAAATTATCTTCCATCCAAAAAATTCCCACAATTGGAGAAGACTGCATTGCTGCCAGTACCACTGGCCTGAAATAAAACAGGCACTTGCCTCCCAGCATCTGCTCTACAGGCACTAGCCTTTGTACTGGATCAGTTTTCATCTTTAGTAGCCATTGCACCTGTTACTTCAGGGGGAATACTTATTTTCTTCCCTTCTTTTATTTCTTCTTGGTATGCTCAGGCTCCAATACCTCCACCTTCTGCATTTTTGAGTATCACTTCCCTTATTGCCTCCCCTTTAGGCTAGAGAGGCAAGACACAGAAGAGTTCCTTGGACTCATGTCTCAAGGTCTCCTAATTCTGAAAAGCCAAAGAGGAGACTAATTAAAAGTAAAATTTGGAGCCCTTGGACTTGGAAACCATATGTCAGGATAAGAAAATTGCTAATTCTCCATCTACTTGCAGACACCCTAGGTTTTGGAGGTTCCATAAAGTAAATGTAGGCGAGAAAGACTAATTTTATTTTCAGGCTCAGAAGGCTGGAGAGGCAAATGGACTGATCTTCATTGGTGGTCCTACCTTTGGTGCAAATTTTTACATATGCTTGAGAATCACCCTGTTACAGTTCCTCCAATATTGTGTATGGCTCCACTGTATGTTCATTTTTCCTCTAGAGTACTTCTTGCGATCCTGATGTATCTTAGTATGCTGTGGCCTTGAGAAAAATCTATACTTTTCAGGTGTCAAGTGTTCAGGTTCTCCACAGTCTCACAGATAATTTGGGACTCTAGAGAGGGTTAACAAGTATGTGTTCTTGTTCTTTGTATTGTCCCTGAGGTGAGATGAGGGTGCTGATGTATCTCTCCCACAAGCAGTATTTTCAAAGAGATTTCTTAAATCAAATGCAGTTTTTGGAGGGGATGTTTCACGAGGAGATCTTTAAACCACAGTCATGCAGGGTTAACGTGGTTAGCAACCATTTGGTCTGCATTGCATAGAACTGTGGTGGCAAGATGCACTATCGCTGTTTGTTGGCACTCTTGGTTCTATCTTATCTCAGTTGTGGAGTACGCTATTATATGTTCCCGATTTTCAGAACCCTGGATATTTGGACCAGTGACTATCAATCACACACTGCTTTCTTGCATAATTTTCAGCTCCAAAGCTTTGATAGTTTTGTTGAGCCTAAGAAAACGGAATTATGCTCTGATTCTGCCAAGATCATTTAACTGTCCACACTGAAATATAAAATACTCAGGAGTACTTTTTCAGAATTACAAACACAAAAAAAAAAAAAAAAATTTAAATAACGTCTTGTTTGTTTTTTAGTAGTGATTTGTAGTTTCTGAAGAAGAAACTTTAGCTGGCTGACAACATCTTAAGGGCAGATGTACATTTCCTTTGTTTGTTCCCAGCTGATGCTTCCTGCTGACTTGGCTAGTGTTACACAGGGGACGTCGACTGTGCAAAGGAAATGCACACAGTTCAGAATCAGCAAGGTGGTAACAAAAGGCCTTTTAAGCTGAAGCTACAGAGTCTGGTTCACAATATAAACAAACATAATTTAAAATATAGGAAAACATTTTTTCAGACTCCGCAGTAGTGCGGGTGGGGGTGCTGCAAAACATATTTTATTTAACTCTTTTATAGTCCCCCCCCCCCCCAATCTCTCTTGTCCTTGTCTCAGGGTTCATTCGTACAAAGCACTCTTTTCTTCCCTCCTCCTTTTGATTTATAAACTACTTCATTGTACTGATTTTTTGCTTCATGAATGCTAAAGATTACAGATGTGACATCTCACCTATATGTAGCATTACTTGAAACATTGATGATAAAATTCCAACAGCGCTGCACAATTACTGTTGCCTGCATTGTGGTATTTTAGCATAAATATCAAGGTCACAGTTGTCATAAATCTTGAGTAGCGCATAGGTGAGTTTGCTTGCATACACATGCATACATATACATACTTTAAATAAACATATAATTTCATGATTGAAACACTTTCACTGATTTATATTTTGCCATTGGTTTCATTATTAGTTTTTTTTTTTTACACCTGCTTGTCTCAGTAAGGAAGACTACTTAAGTAGTAAGTAGTATAAACATGACCTAAAACTAAATTGAATAAGGAAATAACAAACCGTGTCTGTACACAGTGTCACTCAGTAGTACTAAATGTAAGAAAACACTATATTTATACTGTAATTGTACTGTCCTGTTCAAGGTAAAACATTTTGTTTAGCTGGCATTCATGTGCAGTAGGTTAACCTTTGGTAAGGAAAGCACAAGTTAACTAACTGCACTGTAACTCAGTCTGACCTGTATAGGGCAATCCGCAATCACAGAGCTTAGCCAGTAACACAGTGTAAGTCACTCAGGTTGTGTTTTCCTAGACATTGTCCCAGGTAATTTCATAGAAAACGAGGTAACTGCAGCATTTGGTAAGGAGGAAGGATGTTAGTAATGGGATCCAGTGCTAAGGCCTTAGAGTTATACAATGTGTTACAATCATATATACCCAAAGTAACAGAATGGAGCCTGGAGGGGCGGGTTATCAACAGGAACACCATTTTATAGTGTACTAGTAGCAAGGATCAGAGTGACCTAAGTACTTTGGTCCCGTTATTGTTTTAATTTACAGCCACTTAGGTGTTGTCTGTAGGATGATAGCCATACATAGGAAGGCAGTCTTGAGCATGCCCAGTATTCATTCATTTGCCAATACTCATTTCATCCTGTTTAGGGATGAGGGAGAGTTGGAGTCTGTCTCACGACTTAATGGGTATAAGACAAGAAACCGATCCCAGACTGATGCAGTCCATCACAAGGCACAGGTGTGCACGTGCACATGCAGCACACACGCGGACACTCTCACAGAGTTCTTTGGTGCCATACTGGTTCTATAACCACAACCTCCTTGAATGTGATCCTTGTTAAATGCAGGACTTAATGCTGATCATCCCTTAAGTTGTAGTTACTGAGTTATTATGAGCTGGTCATTGTGATCTGAATCATTAATGTAGATGGGTCCAATACTAAGAAGAAGATGGACAAAATAAATTCCTGAAGGACAAGGGCTTAAGAAGAAGATGGACAAAATAAATTCTTGAAGGACAAGGGCTTAAGAAGAAGATGGACAAAATAAATTCTTGAAGGACAAGGGCTTAAGAAGAAGATGGACAAAATAAATTCCTGAAGGACAAGGGCTTGGCAACAGAGGCATTTGGGTGAAATCATCCCAATGGCTTGGCCATAGCTGTGATTGATGACCATAACCACCTGCAAATATGACACACTTGAGTTTCAGTATGACCTTTTGCTACAGTTCCACACCAAAATCCTGGGGCACTGCTCATTTTGGTAAGGTGAGTAAAAAGTTGTATTTCAGACTGGAAAACAAACATAATGATTTGGGGGAACTGCCTTTTGAGAAACAAGAATTTATTTTATATATATTTTTTCACTTTTCAGTTTAACTGAGTAAGTGAATTGGTACAGAGAACCTTTTCGGCCACCACCCAGGCCAAATGGCAGGTACAAGAACATTAAAGTGGATACATCACAGATAAAAAAAAATATATATATCTCAGTGGTAACAATTTGATTATAATTAAAACATGAGTGTGAATCATACATAAACAATAAAATAGGACACTACATGTAGTTATTAACAAGTCATAACTATTACAGGTAAAATAATAGCATTTAAACAAGTGAATTAAAGTATTACTTTACATGTTAATAAGCAAAACTACAGAAAATCCAATAAAGAAAAGAACAAAACAGAAAAAATTATAGGCATGCACATAAGCTGTGGAAAAATACACAATTATATAGAATTTCTGGCATTTCTCAAAAATTTACAAAATGTAATACAATAGTATTTCACAATTAGAATGCATAGCATAGTGGCAGTGTGAAGGGATTAGGTTTTAAAGCAAGAAGAGAGAATGTTGTAGAGAGAGTTAAGCAGAAATAGAGTTAAATGTGTAAAGTAAAACTGAGCAGTAAAGCAAGAAGAAATACCATAAAAGAAAGAAAGAAACATTGTTAAATATGTGAAGTAATGTAGAGTGGCGATTAAGGTGTGCACAACAGAGTTGTGAGAAAGATGAAAGCGTTGTTTTACAAATGAATGACTTATAGCAAACTTTTTAAGTTTAGAAACATTTGCCCATAGAAAATTGTACTAAAGTAGAGTTTAGCAAAATAGTTATGTAGAGTAAGATACTCCAATATTATTATCCTGCATGTCTGAAGCAGGAGCTTTTAGACAGTTTAACCAGCTGGATCTTAATGTTTCTTTTTGAAATTAGGGAGATTGTTACAGTTTTGCATGTCTCCTGGGAGCACATTCAGGCAGAAGCCATTTTGGCAAGTGATCTGTCCGAGATAGTTAATTTGAAGGGAGGTCTTTCTAGACACTTTCAAATGATTTTTATGATATTTTGAACTGTGAAAGAAATCTTTGAGAAGGTCACCAAAGAAATGGATGAGAGTAAAATGGTTCACACTGCCAGTCGTGACCTGGCCAAGGCATTTGACACAATACCCTACTCTGATATTGTTGATAAACTCAAGAGGTTAGGTATAAACATTCATTTCTCCTGGTGGATAGACTGCTGGCTCACGGACAGGACCCGGGAAGTTAGAACTGGGGAGTCCACTTGTACAGAGAGGCCAGTCACAAGTGGAGTCGCTCAAGGATTGGTCCTGGGACTGCTCCTTTTTGGCATTTACTTCTCTGAAGTCAAGGCCAATGTCAAGGGCCTATTGACTGGCCAGATTTGCATATGGTTGCAAATTAGGAGCAGCCATAGAATCCTGCACTGACTCCACTGTTCTCCAGGAAGGGCTGACACAGACAAATAACTTGTGTCAGACCTACAGACCAAAACTAAATTCCAAGAGATGCATAATAGTATCCTTCAGGTAGTCATCCACCCCTGATAACTGTTATATTGACAACACACTCCTAGAGTCAATCCAGTAGTCAGGGACTTGGGGACACACATAAACAATAATCTAGCCTTTGACCATCATGTGTCTACAGTAGTGAGGAAATCATTCTATTTTGTGCAACTTATAAACAAAGGTATGACATCTAGGTACAAGGAGGTCATAGTTCCACTGTGTTTGGCATTCATCAAGACCTATCATTGAGTACATTGCCCTCTTTGGTATGTACCTAACTAGGCACATCCAACAAGTGGAACGACTACAGAAGTTCCTCACTAAAAGAATACAGGGCATAAATAACATGTCCTAATCAGATTGCCTTAAGGCCCTGTCTCTGTATTCTGTCTACTACAGTCTGTTGAGAGGAGATGTATGCCTGGCATACAAGGCATTGTCGGACCCCACCCTGATGGACCTCCTACATATCCGCAAAAGAAACATCACCAAAATTACCTGTTCTAAAGACTTAAACCTTGTAAAGACTTAAATCTTGTTTGTGATATAAATAGAACCTGATGGACAGACAGGTATGTATTCCATAGAGACTACCCCTTTTCTGGAACAGGTTCCCCATCCATGTGAAGCAGAGTTCTCCCAAACCCATTTCAAGTGTAATTAGGACAGTTGGATGGGGAACAGGAAAATCATCCCTGGTTTGGCATCTGTGTTTCTAATGGACACAGGCAGCCTGTAAATTGTGCAGCTCCCAGACTCCTACTTGTAAATGTTTCATCTTCCAAGCATACCTCTCAATGTCTTAGTGCAAGAAATCTGGACAAAACCTAAAATAATGGGAGACAGAGGCCCAAAAATAGGGACATATTTTAAATGTTGCTCTTACAAATTTAGAAAGGTGCTAGAATAACAGGATTTGTGTTAGAATGCATTTTTCTAGAGGATATTAAATCTGAAATTCAAATGTAAATTATTTTTAGCAACTTCAATCCTCAGTGATTTGCCAAAAAAATCCCACAGATGTTATGAGGAACAGACCAAAAATATGAGGCAAAAACCTGGACATTCTGCAAATATCTGAACAGTTGAGAAGTTTGCTCACAAGCCTATGTTTACACTCTTCTCAGTGGGTCCCAGGAACTTGTCAGGGGATTTGGGATGCATGGCTAGGCCTTAGTGGTCGCTAGCCTAGTAAACACCTGTGAACCTATTAATTGGCTGTGGCTTCTGTTTGCAGGATGAATTTAAGATTAGGATCTAGAGTAACACCTGAGTATCCCTGTGAAAGAGAAGTAGAGAGGAGTGTACAGTGTGGATAGGCTGTACTAATTATTTGGGAGTGCAAAAGTCATTAAGCTAGTATTAGAAGTATTCATATGTTCATAGGTGGCACTTGGCCCTAGGGCCTATACAAGTCTTGCCAAAAAAGGTACCCTGGCTTTCGCCACCCAAGAAAATAATTTTCCTGTGCCCCTGTCGAGCAGAGCCACATAGGTGATCCCTGGGGTGAATTCCCTATTTCCCATCAAGTCATCAAGATTTTTTCTTGAAGAATGCTAATGAGGAGCTTTGCTTGATATAGATAGGGTAGTTTGTTCCAGAGTATGGGAAGTCTCTGGGACAGGAATCTATTCCTCCAGCATGTTCTGTTTATTGTGCTGACAAGGTTTAAGTCCCTAGAGCATGTAGCTCAGAGGGATTGGGATTTCTTTAAGTGGAGCATGTCGAACAGCTCTGGGTTTGACATAGCTTTGTATGTTAGGCAGAGATCGCCACTGAGTAGATGATATGCGACGGAGTAAAGCTGGAGTTTTTTGAGACAGTCTGCGTAGGGCATCTGTTTGAGGCTGGTACTCCTCTCTGTGAGGTATTTCTGCGGGCTTTCCAGTTGTTGTAGATGTCTTGTGAGGTACATACCAAAACGGGGTGTTGTACTCTATAATGGGTCTAATGAGTGACGAGTAGAGGGGAACAATTTCTTTTTTTCCTGGATGAGAAGCCTTTTGTGATGAGGTGTGCCACGTAGAAGGATTTCCTGACTACTGTGGTGATGTGATTATCGAAGGAGTGTCCCACGGTCTCTTATCACACTTTCGGTGTTAAGTAGACTACCACCTATGTGGTAGCTCATGGGTACAGAGTTTTTACCAAAGGGGATGACAGTGCACTTTGTGGCATTGAGCTTCAGGCCGTGGCTTTGACACCAGGCATCTGTCTCAGTGAGGCCCTTTTGTATGATGTCCACATCGTTAGGAGTTTCAGTTATGGCTCCTAGTTTGCAGTCATCTGCGAACTTCATTAGCCAAAGACCTTCTGTGTTAGCCTGTACTTCAGAAAAGTAGATACCAAACAGGAGAGGACCCAGGACTGAACCTTTGGTACTCCACTTGTTACTGGTCTGAAGTCGGATTTGGAGTCTGCTACTTTCACAGTGTGGGTTCTGTCAGTGAGCCATTTGGCAACCCATCTTGTGACATAGGGATTTATACCTAGTTTAGTGAGTTTATCTATAATTCCAGAGTGGGGGATGGCGTCAAAAGCCTTGGCGAGATCTAGATAGGCTGTGTGAACTACCTTACCCTTGTCTGTGGCTTTGGTGACTGATTCAAAGAAGTCTATCAGGTTTAGGAGACATGATCTGCCTTTTACAAATCCGAACTGGGTGGGGTCCAGAGTTTGGAGATTACCAGTGTCTTTGTTTATAAGTTCCATGACCTTGCAGACCAGGCTTGCTAGGCTAATGGGACAGTAGTTCCCGGGGTCCGTGGTGGCTCCCCCTTTGTTTAATGGATAACCGTTGCTGTGCCCCATTCAGTGGGCACAAAGCCTGAGGTGAAGGTATGATTGAACATGGTGCTTAGGTGGGGTGCCAGTTCATTCTGTAGTTCGATTAGAAAGCAGCCTGGGATGTTGTCAGGTCCCATGGATGCTGTGATGTCCTTCATGGATGCATCTGCAGTCATAACAAGTGGGTTGTCCTGTCGTCAGGCAGCCCTGCAGTCGGCCGGATTCCAAAGTCCGGGTCCGGCTTCGGCTGATGTCGCACTCCACCCGACGTCATCTCTGTTGGTCTTCGGGTATAAAAGCATCAGCCGACGCCATTTTCCTCAGTCTTTCTTGCGCGTGGCCAAGCAGAAGCTGTTCGCAAGTGCCGGTCGGTCGGATCCAGAGATTACTTCTACCGAATACTACTTCGAAGACTTCTAAAGCTAAGTACCCCGTTGGGGACTCTTTCTTGCCTCAGCCGATGTCAGAAAAAGTTAACAATTGTTTAACCTGTGGGAAACAAATACCTCATAAAGATTTCCACTCTTACTGTCTGCCTTGTTTAGGCCCAGCCCACGACGTAGCAGCCTGTTCGGCCTGTGCCTCTTTCAACCGACGAACACTTAGGCGTCGGTCGGAGTTTGCAGAACAGTTTTTCGGTTCTGATTTTGCGTACATTATGCCGTCGGATCCTCCGACTACCCCCAAAAACGCAAAGATAAAGACCGACACTCGCGGTCCGCGGTTTCGACCGAAACCACGGTAAAGCAAACCGCGAGTGTCTCGGTTTCGGCTGAAACCGAGAAAACTGATCAAAGTACAGCTGAACCTATTCTTACAACTGAGGCCCCTGCTACAACTCTTGAATCGACCTCAGAAATTTTACCCACTACGGTGGTTGACTTATCAGACACCATTCCCTTGGATGTCTCTACCCCAGCACGTGGTGCTGCTAGGCCTCCTGCTGCCATGTCCATTAAGGCCTTCGCCAGGGCTAAAGCAGCCAAGACTTCTAAAACAGTGCCTGTAAAACCCCCCACATCCAGGCCCTCTTCTAGTTCTCAAATGCTTTCTTTGGCAGAAGATTTAATTTCTTTAATTAGAGGATCTCAATCTCACCCAGACAGGGCCTCTCAGCCCCCAGAGAAGAGACCTAGGGCAGAGCCCCTGAGCCAGTGTCTTCTGATGATTCTGCTGATGAATCAGACATAACTGACCAGCCTGAGGCTCCCTTCTCCAATTTTGAAGATTCTGATGCTGAAGAATCCATTCCAGCTGCTTCCCCACCAGAAGAATTCTCCTTTGGGGAAACCTTGCATGCCATGCGAGAACAGTTCCAATGGCAGCAACAGGATTTTTCAGACTCAGAAAAGACTTAGGACCTTTCTGCACCTCCCACAGCACAGGCCCTTAGCTATACCTCCTGTTCTCTCTGTGGTGGATGATGCTTTCAATGATGTTTGCTCCGCTCCAGATTCTTTACCCCAGCCCCTGCCAAACCAGACAGATTTTACAGGGTGCCAGATACTCATCACCACCTTTACAAGGCCCCACTTGCAGACCCAGAAACTATATCCCAGGGTCCCAAGGCAGTAGCGACCACAGCTAAAAACCCTATTCCTTCTGAAAGGGAAGCAAGGTCATTAGACAGATGGGGTAAAAAGGTCTACACTTCAGCTACTCTCTCAGCTAGAGCTTTAAACTGTCAGTTTCACATGATACAATACCAAGAGTTTATGCTTGATCAGTTAACTAACAAACTAACCACTGATGAATCTCTTGATAAGAAATATGTATTAGAGATGGTAAATAACATACAACAGGTTAGCAACCATTCCTTAAAATGTGGCTATGATGCACTGGAGGCTTCATTTAGATCAGCCATGACAGGCACAGTGATAAGAAGGCATGCATGGCTAAAGGACAAGCTTTACCGGATCATGTTAAAGCTAAGTTGCTAGATGCTCCTATGGACAAGACAAGTTTGTTTGGTACACCTGCCCAGCAGGTTATGAAGAAAATGGAAGAAAAGGCAAAATCTGTTCAAACTGTTAAAGATTTCTTACAGGTTCAACCCCAAGGTTTAGCAGGAACTGGCCTGCCAAAATTGGTCCTTTCCTGACTCCACAAAATTTCAAAGGGGCAGGAATAGACGCTCCAGAGGCAGAAACCAATCCAGAGGAGGTGCCTACAGAGGACGACAGTGGCAAGGTAACAACAGAGGCGCAGACACAGCCACTGCCACTACATCAGCACAACCACAGTGACTTAATCCTAAATCCGCCTACCAGGGAACAAATAGCAGCTCCTCTAGGCGGAAAGTTAACCTTATTTTCAAAGAACTGGCACTACATAACAAAAGACAAGTGGATTTTACAAACCATAGATCAAGGTTACCGGTTTCACTTCCACACTTTACCAGTCAAAAGAGGAATGCCAAACCTACCTCCAAATCAAAAAACAGAGGCTCTACGCCAGATAATGGAGTTAGCAAACATGAGAGCTGTGGAAAGAGTCCCAACAGCAGAACAAGGAAAGGGCTTCTACTCCAGACTATGCCTAGTTCCAAGAAAGGAAAAAGTTGGAGACCAATTCTCGACCTGTCCACCTTAAATACATACATCATTGTCCCAAAATTCAAAATGCTGACCCTACAGCAACTTCTTCCCATGCTGGGCAAGGAGTCTTGGCTGGTAACTCTAGATCTCAAGGAGGCATACCTGCACGTCCCCATTCGACCAATCTGCAGAAGATACCTCAGATTTCTTGCAGGATCAGAGCACTATCAATTCTCAGCATTGCCCTTTGGCTTATCTACTGCGCCCAGAGTATTCACAAAATGCCTGGCATCAGTAATCGCCCATTGCAGACTACAGGAATTCAAATTTACCCATACCTGGACGACTGCCTGCTACAAGGGGACAACAAAAGCAAGCTGACAACAGATTTACAAAGGGTCATTTACTTGCTACAAGGACTGGGATACACAGTCAATTTACAAAAGTCAAGGCTGATACCATCCCAAACAAGGACGTTCTTGGGCGCGGAATTGGACACAGTACAACAAATGGCATTCCTGACTACAGAAAAACAAAAGAACTTCCTCTTTACTTCTTGGCACTAACAAAACTGAACAAGTTAACAGCAAGAAAAGTTCTGCAGGCCTTGGGCTTCATGGCATCATGCATAATCTTGGTCCCATTTGCCAGACTACATATGAGGAAACTACAGTGGTACCTAAAGAATTTATGGTCCCAACACAGACACAGTCTAGAAACAGAAATCCCACTAATTCCATGCTTAAAACAGGAGTTCCTATGGTGGGCTCAGGCATGCCAGTCAAACCCAGGCCTACCCTTTCGCAGATGTCAACCAAGCCAGACCATCACAACAGACGCTTCAGACCTAGGATGGGGCCCACATGCTGGACAAATGCGTGCAAGGATTGTGGACACAGGATCAACTTCGCCTGCACATCAATCTAAAAGAAATGCTGGCAGTAAAACTGGCAATCCAAAAGTTCAAACCATTTCTCAAAGAGGGCCAGTTGATGATAAGGACAGACAACACCACAGTCATGTGGTACATCAACAAACAGGGAGGCACTCATTCATACCCCTATGCAGAATGACCTTGGAGCTGTGGACCCTGGCACTCAGCTACAACATTCAGTTACAGGCAATATTTGTACCGGGGAAAGACAATACTCTAGCAGACATATTAAGCAGAACCACTTCGGATGCCCACGAATGGAAACTGCACCCGGACATCTTCAAGACCATCTCAAAGAAATGGGGAATGCCACAGATAGACCTATTCGCATCACCTCTCAATCACCAGCTCAAAAATTCTGCACAAGGACATTCCACCCACTAGCATGGAAAGTGGACTCACTCTCCTTCAACTGGAAAGGCCTAACAGCATATGCATTCCCACCTCTTCCTTTGATACACAAGGTACTACTAAAAATCAAGGAAGAACGTCCAAGGATAATCCTGATAGCTCCAAACTGGCCAAGACAACACTGGTACCCACTACTGAAGAGCATGTCACGGAGCAAAATGTGACCAATGGCTATGATGACTTTGATGTTAACTCAGAACAACTACAGCATCATACATCCAAACCTAAAACGCTGCAACTGACTGCATGGAACATCACATAACAGCAGCTAATCCAGACCTTTCCCAAAGAGTTAAAGACATTATTCTTGAAGCACGCAGACCTTCAACAAGAAGGAACTATGCTGGAAAATGGAAAAGGTTTGTCATTTGGAGTACGGAAAGAGGAAAAGATGTGTCAAACATAGATATGCCTAACATTCTGGAGTATCTGGCGAACTTCTTCATTCAGGCCTGTCCTACTCCTCCATCAAGATACATGCATCAGCTATTTGAGCAGGATACAGCTTTGATCCACCTGTTTTGTCGCACCCTTTGCTCAGGCAGTTCCTCAGAGGAATCAAGAATGTAAAACCTCCAAGGAAACCACCATTACCAGCTTGGGATTTAAACTTTGTGCTAGAAAAGTTGACACTATCTCCCTTTGAACCAGCAGCAACAGCAGACCTACAACACCTGTCATGGAAAACTGCTTTCCTACTGGCAATAACTTCAGCAAGGAGGGTTTCAGAACTACAGGCCTTAATGGCAGTGCAACCCTTCCTAATCTTCCACCAAGATAGAGTGTCCATGAGGACTAATCCTACATTTATGCCCAAGGTGGTATCCAGAGTGTCTTTGAACCAGGCAATCCACCTACCTACCTTCTTTCCCAACCCACAAAACAGAGCGGAATGAATACAGCATTCCTTGGTTGTACATCGACAGCTACGCTACTACTTGGACAGAACAAAAACAGCAGAAAGACTGACCAACTTTTGTAGCCTATGCAACAGGAAGGGAAGGAAAAGCTATTTCCAAACAGACAATCTCCAAATGGATAGGAAACTGCATACGATACTGTTACTCCTTCCATGGAAAACCAATTCCACAGAACATAAGACCTCATTCTACAAGGGCAACAGCCACTACCACAGCCTTCTTACGAGGAGTGGCAACCAAAGACATTATTGAGGCGGCTACTTGGACCTCCGTGCATACATTTGCCAAGCATTATAATTTGCCTCTATATTCCAGATCCCGAGCAGGGTTTGCCACTGCTGTACTGCAAGGGATCCTAAACACACCATAATCTACTTTTATCCTCCTCCCCTTGTTGGCTATGGTATTCTACCCACTTGTTATGACTGCAGATGCATCCATGAAGGACATAGTACAGTTTTGTACCTACCATAAATGTAGATGTCCGAACTGGATAGCATCTGCAGTCAGGATTACCCTCCCTCCTTCCCTCTGTGGTACTCCTAGGGTGTTTACCCTCCTAATAGCTAGCTGTTGGGGAGTCTTTTATGGTGTATTTGTTTGTATATATGTACATATATGCTTATTGTTGTGTTTACCTCTATCTATTTGGAAACATTGGCATCTATCCAAATTTTTAGCATGCAAGAGGGCTACTGGCATCTGGGGCAAGAAACACTGAGGAAAATGGCGTCGGCTGATGCTTTTATACCCGAAGACCAACAGAGATGACGTCGGGTGGAGTGCGACATCAGCCGAAGCCGGACCCGGACTTTGGAATCCGGCCGACTGCAGGGCTGCCTGACGACAGGACAACCCACTTGTTATGACTGCAGATGCTATCCAGTTCGGACATCTACATTTATGGTAGGTACAAAACTGTACTTTCTTGGCTTTGGAGAGTGTGGTTGTTACCTGTGCAGCCGTGATTACAAGAACTTTGCATTCTTCCGGTATAGAGATGGGCCCTTTAGGGGGTGAGAGGGGGGTAAAGTTAGCACTGAATCTATCTGCCAGGATGTTGGCAATATCAATTGGTTCTGTATATTTAGTGCCATTGTGCTGTAACTCAGAGCAGATCTGAGTGTTGCCATTGAGATTCTTGACATAGCTATAGAATACTTTGTGGTTGTCTTTAGAATCAGCGGCAGTTTTTTTTTTTCATAACTAGCTTTGGAGGATTTTATGAGGGATTTCAGCTTCTTACTGAGGCTGACCAGGGAGTTCCTCCAGTCATGGAATTTTACTCTTTTTTGCAACAGTTTCTTCTGTTGTAGAGTTTGTTTATGGCAGGGGACCATCAGATTGGCTTCCTTTTTTTGGAGGGTAACATCTTGGTTCTGTTAGGGATAGCACGATCTATGCACTCGTGTAAGTGCTTATAAAATGCATTTATTTGGGATTCAGCAGTCGTACCTCTATTGTTAGTCTGCATGGGTGTCGTGAAGTTTGCCACTTCTGTCTTAAGAAGCGTGAAGTTGGCTTTGGAGAAATTTTTTATGATGGTTTCCCTAATTGGGGGGGGGATGTGGATGTCTAGGGTGATTAGCTTGTGGTCAGATCTGACTAATGAGGAATTGACCTCTGGTGTGGAACACTGGAAGCCCATGTTGGTAATGACCAGGTCTAGGATATTGCTGCTCCTGGTGGGGGTATGGATAGGTTGATCCAAGGCGTTGGAATTTATGAATTCCAGAAAACGTTGAGCAAAAGAGTTGGTGCATGAGTAGTTTTCCCAGTTAATGGTGGGGTAGTTGAAATTGCCCATTATGAGGGTGTTGGGTTGTACCCTAATATTTTCCAGTGTTTAAAGAAATGAGGAGTGGGAATCCTGGGGCATGGTGGGGGATCTGTAGCAAGTTACAATTTGGATTGCGGTCTTGCCCAGTGTTAGTTGCACTTGGATAATCTCGGATGCATTATGCTGTGCAACTAGCCTGGAGGTGTGGATATCCTTAATGAATATGGACACGCCTCCGCCTTTAGTGTTTCGGTCCAGGTTAGGTGGCTGAAAGGTGTGGTAGGAATTATAGCCTGGTAATGCAGGGGTGCTCTCTGTAGCCTTGAACCAGGTCTCTGTCACTGCACAGATGTCGATGTTCTTCATTTTAAGGAGTGCCTCGAATGAATGCAATTTGAGGATTAGA
>NC_056744.1:709900900-709958400 GCF_019279795.1 Protopterus annectens
GACTGATTCAGGGCCCCACTGGATACCACCGTGGGCATGAAGGAGGGACTGGTCCTGAGGGACACACTGTCCGCATGAAAGATGATGAAAGGCTCCACTGCTATGAGGGCCTGTAATTCAGATACCCTTCTTGCTGAAGTGATTGCTAAAAGGAAAACTGTTTTCCAAGAGAGGAATTTTAAATCTGCAGTGGCAGCTGGCTCGAAAGGAGGAAGGGTGAGCTTTTTCAGTACAAAGTTAAGGTCCCAGGCTGGAGTTGGGGCTCACCTGGGTGGTTGTAGATTTTTGGCCCCCTCTGAGGAACTGCTTAAGCAGTGGATGAGAGAAGAGGGGAGGTTCTGTGTTATAATGAGCTGAAAGGGCTGAGGCATGAATTTTGATGGAGAAAGACAGGCTCTTGTGAAGCATCTCAGTTAAGTATTGTAAAATCTGAGGTAAATTGGGAACTGCTGTGCTCATCCCTTGAGATTGGTTCCAGGCACATAATCTTTTCCATTTTTCAGCATAAGATTTTCTAGTACTAGGCCTCCTTGCCTCAAAATGATATCCATCACTGGTTTACTGAGGGATGGTAAAGGAGAGATTAGGTAATTAGCCAGGCTGCTAGGTACAGTGTATGAAGCTGAGGGTGCAGAATCTGGTTCTCCTGCTGAGACAATAAGGTAGGAGTCTGAGGCAGTTGCCATGGGGCCAACAGTGACACACTGTGCAAGAGGGGGTACCAATGTTGGCGTGAGTAGTCTGGTGCAATCAAAATCGTCCTTGGTTTGTCTTGTTTGATCTTTAGTAGTACTTTGGAGAGCAGAGCAGAGGAGGAAAGGCATAAACTGATATTTTTTTCCAGCTGAAGGACAGAGCATCCACTTTCCAAGCTTGTTTGTGGGGAGTCCATGTGCAAAATTTGTCCACTTGATAGTTCTGGGGGGAGGCAAACAGGTCTATATCTGAGCTCCCCCATTTGCTTGTCAACATGTTGAAAATCCATGGTTCCAGCTTCCACTCGTGTGGGTCCATGAGGTTTCTGCTTTGTTCGTCTGCCAGTGTACTTAGTTTTCCTGGCAGGAATTGAGCTTGTAGATGCACTTGGTAGCTCAGGGCTGTGTTCCACAATGCCATGGCTAGTCTGCATAGGGGATAAGAATGTGTACCTCCCTGCTTGTTTATGTAACACATAACAGTGGTGTTGTCCGTCTTTATCATTAATTGTCCTGGAAAAATGTGGTCCTTGAAGGCTGTCAGAGCATGCTGTACAGCTAACATTTCTTTAATATTGATATGCAAGTGCATTTAACCTGGGTCCATTTGTCCTGAATGCACTTCCCTGCCAGGTGAGCCCCCCATGCATAATCTGATGCTTCTGTTGTTAAGGTTTGGGCGGCAGGGGGTGGTGTGAATGGTAGTCCCTTGTTTTGGTGGCAGGCCTCTGCCCACCAAAGAAACTCTAGGCGTAGGTAAGGTACGATAGGAATCATTGATTCTAGATCCTGAGAGTGTTGACACCATAGGCTTTTTAGATACCATTGTAGTTGCCTCATCTGCAGTCTTGCATATGGAATCAGAAGGATGCAGGAGGCCATGAACCCCAAGGCTTGTAGTATTTGTCTTGCAGATAGTAGGATTTTTGTGGTGACTTGTTTGAAGTAGGTTGTCAAATGAATTTGTTTCTCTGGCGTGAGGAAAGTCATCTGGGAAGTTGTATCAAGATTGCTCCCAGGAATATGATTTGTTGACAGGGTACCAGGTGTGATTTTTTTTAGTTTATAAACAAGCGAAACCGGAACTTGGAACGCTAAAGAGACCCAAAAGCACAGTAGTTCCTTAACGCAACTTTATTGTAATACACAAATAGCATTTTCGCTACTCTCAATAGAGTAGTGAAAACGCTATTTGTGTATTACAATAAAGTTGCGTTAAGGAACTACTGTGCTTTTGGGTCTCTTTAGCGTTCCAAGTTCCGTTTTCGCTTGTTTGTTCCTGGTTTTTGATTTCTTTTAGTTTAACCCCAGACAAGTTAGCGCCCTTTGTACAAAGGCCAGATGATTCAAAAGCATGTCCTGGCTTTCTGCCCGAATTGAACAATCGTCCAGGTATGGGTATATTTGAATATTTCTTTGCCTGCAAAATGCGATGACTGGGGCTAGGCACTTTGTGAATACTTGTGAGAATTAGGAACCCTGTAATATTTGTCTGGTTTTCTGGGAGCAGGAGGCAAAGAATCAGGGGCCAAACTGAATTCCAAAAAGGCATCATCAACAATGTCTTGTACAGGAAGTATATATAGCAAAAGGCCTATGCTGAGGCAAGAGTAAGAAATCCCTAAGCCTGTTTTTCGAATCAATAAAATCCTGGCTTTCCCAGTAGGAATGCTCAGTGCGCAAGATTTCACCAAAAGAAAAATCCTCTGGAGGGGAAGCAGAGGGGATAGAGTCCTCTGCATCAGAATCCTCATAAGTAGAAAAGGGTAAATCCAGATCATCAGAAAAATCAGAATCCTGGTCAGAAGATTCATGAACAGTTTTAGTCCTAGGTCTCTTAGAAGAGGGTGGTTGGCTTCCCGTGATTAAAGTTATAAGATCTTCAGCCATTCTTATCATTTGTTTTTTAGGCATAGAGGCCTGAGCATGCGGCCTGGGTGGCGGTTTTCTAGGCATGGTTTGAGGTTTAGGCCTTAAAGAAGAAGGAGGAATGTGTTTAATATGCAAGTCCGTAGGCCTGAATACACCCTCAGAAGCCGGTGCCTGCACAGCGGCTCCGGACCCCTCCAAGGTAGAGACATCCGCAGGTTCCACAGTTGAAGCATCTCGCGGCATACCAGACTCCGAATGGGTCTCAGTAGAAGCCTGTGAATCAGAAGTAGCGGGTATCAGGGGCTGTGAAAGCGCCTCACTGAGTACCGGCGAACTGGCAACTGGCTTAGAAGAAGCGTCGTCGCCAGCTTTGGACCTAGGTGGCCTGTCTCTGTCTTTATCTTTGTGTTTTTTTGGAATTCTGGTAGTCGGATGACTTAGACGACATTTCTGGATAATTGAACCGAGAACCGAAATATTTAGAGGCGAAAATATACCGACGACGGATAGTGCGTTGATTAAATAAAACACAAAACCAACAGCAAGGTACGTTGTGGTCAGGGCCTAGGCAAGGAACACATTACGAATGAAAATCTTTGTGAGGTATTTGCTTTCCACAAGAAATGCAATTATTAACTTTTACTGACATCGGTAAGGAGCAAGAAAAAGTTTCCTCAACGGGGTACTTAGCTTTAGTTGAAGACTTCGGTTCTGAAACTCGAAAAAGAAAATTTCAGGAGTCGGCTGACCGGCACTTGTGAACTGCTTCTGCTTCGGGCACCGCACGGCAAGAAAGACTGATGTAATGGCGTCGGCTGCATGTTTTATACCCCTGACGACCTGACGTCATGGAAGAAGGGATAGCAACCAAAGCAGGACCCAAGATTTTGTTAATCAGGCCGACTGAGGGCTACTGCAAGCAGATAACCCAAATGTGATGACTGCAACAGTGAAACACGAACTATTTTTCATATCGAGCCTGGGGAAGCTCCGTTTCAGTTAGTAACTCTGTCTTTCCGAGCTGCAGCCAAACAGATGCAGAACATTGGAGTCGTCACAACAAACTTCATAGCTAATACTATGTGACTCGCCCTTATTTCTCCCATTATCTGTTAGTATCTGCTCAGATGGCTGAAGTACATAACTTTATGGCAGTTAACTGATGTATTTCATCTGCTGTCACCTTTAAACTTAATAACCAATAAGTGTTACACCTTTAAAACAATAAAAATATATACTGTTAAATGCTGTGTGATCGTTTCCATAAACTGCTTGCAAATGTCAAGATGAGGGAAGCATATATGACAGCAGTTTGCTTGAATTTTGAGTCTTTGAGCTTTGTTTGTCCTGTTGTTATTCTCTAATGGTTTTGGGGTATGCGTACTGCTCATATAATTCAGGAATATGGGGGACAACAGAGATTGTTGCTTTAGTTGTAGTTTCGTATGCTTTACCTGAAATCAGGATAAAAAATAGAGGACAGGATCTGGATTTTCTCAGTATAACAGAAACTTCAGAATATTTGCTTTTAAAAACTACAGATCTTTATAAGATTTATGGATGAAACCTGAGCTGAAAGACAAAAAGGAATATTAGATTACTGAGCATACCCCCTCGTTTGTCTTAGTCGAACAGTAAGGTCTTGAAGATGAATTAATTTGAAGTGCACCTTCTAAGCAGTGCCTACAAAACAAACATTTGGCTTTAACCATTTATTTCTCAAGAGGCCACATGGGAACTGTATCATTGTGATAATGTTATGTTGCTATTTTCTATTTCTTTTTTATGAATTTCAGTATGTACCTTTTTACCAAAACTTTACATCCACTGTTTTATGAGTTTCAAAGTAATTTTGGATCCTGACAGAACAGTAGGTCACTCACAGAATTAAATGCAATGCTTGCCTCAGAGATGGCCAAAATACTTATATATTTTTTTTTGTGGTTGCTGGAGTAGTGTACTGATCCCAGTGGACCTGTTACAGGCACAACCCGAGTTTTGGTTGTTCTTCTATTGTTTCTCATGTGTGCATGTGCATGCACACTGATACATGAAAGTATTAGTGTGTGTGCACATGTGCGAGCATGTGTTTGTGTGTGTGTGTGTGTGTGTGTGTGTGTGTGTGTGTGTGTGTGCGCGTGTGGCTCAATAATAGTATCAGCTAAGAAATGCATATAGTGCATTCTAAGTCCAAAGGGGTACACTGGTAGCTAAAACACCTGAATGCTTTGCACAGGCCTAAATTTTTAAGGGATATTTTATACTCTTCCTTGCCCAGTATCTGTTTATTGCACATTTCAAGCTGCCCCCTGCACTCCTAGTACTGTTTGTCTTCTGCGTCGTGTGTGACTAGCCCGGAATAATCTTTTCTACAGTTAAAAGTTATGTTAAGTACAGCTG
Organism: Protopterus annectens; assembly: GCF_019279795.1. Taxonomy (NCBI): domain Eukaryota; kingdom Metazoa; phylum Chordata; order Ceratodontiformes; family Protopteridae; genus Protopterus; species Protopterus annectens. The sequence goes on from NC_056744.1 coordinate 709,905,868, forward strand.
TTGTTACAGTTGTCAGATCCGACACTGAATACACAGCATGACTTTTTTAAAACCTCTTTATTAAACATAACATTTCTAAAAAAAAGTCATAGGTACGTATACAGCGAAGAAAAGAAAGCAAACCATAATAACATTTCCGTTACTATTTTCATGCAGTGTTTATACGTTTTCTTCTTAACAGTTTTCATTCACTCCACCATTACATAAATTACTCAATTCCTGCCTTCCCTTAGAATTCACCCCCCCAATGATATCTGCTTATATTACTACAAATTTCTGTCTAGTTTGCTGCGTTCATTTTCTAATGATCCCATCTCCAGTACTTTTATCTCCTTGTAATATTCAGTACTTCACTTGCAGTTGGGGTTTAGATTTTGATTTCAGTTTTCTAATGATTGCTTTTTTTTTTGGCTGCCAATAGCATTAAACTCGCTAAGGCTTTGGTAGAAAATGTTCTATTGATTGAGTCAATGCCGGTTTTGATACGAGTACAACATATACCAACCTCAATCTAACATTTGCAATTGCTATCCCCCTTCCTTCCCCTGTGGATGTGACCTGCATATAGCAGTGTCATGTGGCTGAATTCTTCTCGGAATGTCATGGTCCTACTTTATAAGTATAAGTAGGAAGAGAAAGGGACATAAGATGGTTGCTGTCATGGTTTTGAGTGGGAACTGCTGACAGATGCAGCTCAAACCCCCTCACCCTACCAGATAACTGAAATGTGTGCTGATTCCTGAAATGGAGTCCTTTGTATGGAGAGGTAAAATGACACACCCGAAGGGTATAGTTTACATAATTCAGAAAGAGAATTTTCATAATCTAGCTGTTTGAGTACAAAGGGATTTCTTATTATTTTGGGGATATCATGGATTTTCATGAAATTTTATCTTTTTTTTTTTTTTTTTTTAACTAACAGGCTTTTTTTCTTTTATTTGCTATTTGCCAACTGATGAGCCAGTACAGAATGTGAATAAAGGTCCTCTAAGTACTGTCATGTACTAAACGTCAGTGGTCCATTTTCTCTAAACATTTTCCTTGTACTGGCTCTATAATATAACTAAGGATGCATACTGTTCTCTTCTTCATGGTTTCAAAGCTTATTCTTAATTTTCAGCATAATACTGTACTGCAACTAAAGCACCTCACAAGGGGAAAACTAAAGACATACAAAGGTTGTTGGGTTAAACCTTCATCTTCATATATAAAGCATTCCACCTACCTAGAAAACAAAATTGGCAGCCTTTCCTTGCTCATTCTTGTCTACTGTATGTATTCCACAGATCGTCTGTCGTAATGCATTGTATTCCTTCACTCTTTAACCGCTTCCTATTAGCTGTTCTGTCCTTCTCACCCTTTACTACAGCTGCTAACACTGTTCCTCTTTAGCTTTAGTCGTTCTCCTCTTGTTCTCTTCTGCTTATCCTGTTGATCTTCAGGCTTTCAGTACATCTGTTCCCTCCAGCCATCATATACTCTCTAATGTAGCATATTCTGCATTTGTATTTTCTGTACTTAATGACCTGTCCCACTTCTGTTTACTTCGCAAACACATTACTGCCTTCTTCCACAAATTCAACTCATAATTGTTCACCTTTCTGTCCAGCACTACTCTTGCCTACAAACTACAGTCATCAGCAAGTTTTTTTCTTCCATATTTCATCACTAATTTCACATTTTCTCCCCAAGCACTCCCAGTCAACTAGACAAATAAACAAACAAAACACTTCTTCCAAAGTACTGAGACATGAACAGAATTGCTGAGATGTCCAGAAATGCCAGGGGAAGCTGTTTCCAGCCAAAGCACAACCTATGAATAAACATTTTGTAAGTAAACACTTAATCTATAAAACATGGCCATGGGAAATATACATTGAGAGGTCTTTGTGTAGTTGGGAATTGACTTGTAGCTTGATAGTTCCTTGCGTTTGCTTTTGTAAACTGTATGGACCAGTTTGTCCACGTGGTGTATTTAAGCCTCCATTAGTGTAGTACAATAGCCTCTTTCAAGAAATTTGTTACAGAGATGCTGTACAGAGATATTTTCTTTGGGGGTGAGTGTCTGCCTTTTTAGTGTGCTGTATTTCTTCTCTGCTGGGACATTCCCTACATACACTTTAAGAATGCTTAGACTAGAGGGATGCTAGCAATATCTGAAAAATTAATCAGTGAACCTGTCTCAAGGAGCCGGATATTTGACTTGCAGCACTGGAACTCTTGAGAATAAATTGCGAAATAAGTTTTAATGTTGCATTACTGTATGTAATAGTAATTGATAGAAGAAGAAAAGTTAGCTCCTCCTGTACCCCTTTTCTTAACCCACCAGCTATCCTACATATTCTTTAATTATGTTGGGGCTGTTTAGGGTATATCCCTCTCAAATGACCTATTCCATTTATCCACTACTTTTTCTGTGAAAAAGTTTTTTGCAGTGTTCTGACTGAACTTTGTGCCTTTAATCTTTAAGGTATGCTCCCACTTGCCAACTCAATTTCCTCTTGAGCTGTATGCAATCACACTTTCCCTAAATGTCTTGTACACCTGCATTATGTCTCCCCCTTTTATGTCTTCAAGCGAAATTTAGTTTCAGTAACCTCTTCTTATAACCATTGTCCTCAAATTCATGCATTACGCAGATAGCTTCTCTTTTATTATCTGAATTTGTTTGATATCCGTATTCATGCAAGAGAGCCAGAAGTGAACATGCTGCTCCAGATAGGGTCTGACCGGTGGGCTATAGTTGGTTTATATAACTTTCTGGTTCCTGTTGCCTAATCACCTATGAATACAACCCAGCACTTCATTGGCCTTTTCTACAACATTCTCCCCTTGTACCTGGTAATTTATTTTACCACTAATGTCATACCCTCCCAATGTGTGCTTTCAGGGATACTCCTCCCAGTTAATATCCCACTTTGGGCTAGAGCCCAGGTGAAGTAGTTAACATTTCTTTGTGTTACACCATACGTGGCACTACACAGCCCTTCTGCCAGTGACCGTTTGTTCCTTTGAAGACTTACTATCCCATCTTCCACTCTGTCCTTTCTACTGTAGTGTCATCAGCAAATAGGGTAAGCCTGCTGTCAGTGCCCTTAGTGATGTCTGATACAAAGATGCCAAAGAACAGTGCTTCCTGGACTGACAAGTCTAGACAGCTAAGTATGACATGTTTTGTAGTAGTAGTCACATAGCCAAGGTATTTTGTATATTTTACGTATAATTTAAATAACATGTTTGCATGCATAACTTTGGGAAGTGAAACAACATATTTGATCAGTTCATTTGAAAATTTAAAAGCGCAAGCCTAATTTTGTCTTAATATGTTTACAATGAATGAACATTTTAACGAACAAACATGGTATTGACAAAGTCCCTTACCTCATAAACCACTGATGTTCTTCATGTTTCACTGTGGCAGTCATTACATTTGGGTAATCCTGCTGGCAGGTTGCCCTCAGTCGGCCTGAATTCCAAAGTCTTGGGTCCTGCGTCGGCTGCTCTCACCCCTTCCCTGACGTCAGGTCGTCAGGGGTATAAAAGAAACAGCTGACACCATTTTCTTCAGTCTTTCTTGCCGCACGGTGCCCGAAGCAGAAGCAGTTTGCAAGTGCCGGTTGGCCGACTCCTGAGATTTTCGTGTTCGAATTTCAGATCCGAAGTCTTCATTAAAGCTAAGTACCCCGTTGGAGAAACTTTTTTCTTGCTCCAGAACAATGTCAGAAAAAGTTAATAATTGTATTTCTTGTGGAAAGCAAATACCTCATAAGGACTTTCATTCTTATTGTATTCCTTGCTTAGGCCCTGACCATAAAGTTTCAGGTTGTCGGTTTTGTGCTAGATTTAACCAACGCACTATTAAGCGTCTGTATGATTTTGCATTAAACTACTTTGGACGCAGATTTAATTATCCAGAAATGTCATAGGATAGCCATCCGACTACCGGAGTTCACAAAAAACGCAAAGAAAAAGATAGACAACTGAGACCCAAAACCGATAACGAAGCTTCTCCTAAGCCAGTCGCCAGTTCGCCGGTTCTCAGTGAGGCACTTTCACAGCCCCTGATGCCCGCTACTTTAGAGTCACAGGCTGCTACCGACTCCCACGTGGAGTCGGCTGTGCCGCTGCAAACTCAAGGTATTGGAGCCTCAGACATTATTCCTTCAGATGGGTCTGGAGCCGCTGAGCAGGCAGGCTTCTGAGGGTGTATTCAGACCTAAACATCTCTACATTAAACCGACTTCAGCTTTAAAGGCAAAGACTAAAGCACCTTCAAAGACAAAGAAACAACCTCAAGAGCCACGTGGACAGGCCTCCATGCCCAAAAAACAGATGCTCAAAATTGCCGAAGACTTGATTACCTTGATCAGGGATTCCCTTCCCCCCTCCTGATAAGAGGCCTAGGCAAGAGACAGACAATGAATCTTCAGATCAGGTTTCTATTTCTTCTGATTCCTCTTCTGACCAGGAATATTCTCTTCACCCCCATGAGGATTCTGATGCTGAAGAATCTATTCCTTCAGCTTCTCCTCCTGAGGACTATTCTTTTGGGGAAACCTTACATACCATGAGGGAGCACTTCCACTGGGAGAGCCAGGATTTTTCAGAATCTAAGAAGAGGCTTGGGGACTTCCTTTTACTACCTCACCACAGGCCTCTAGCCATTCCACCTGTGTTAGACATTGTAGATGAGTCTAGTCTGACCCCTGACTCCTTACCTCCAGCTCCCGTTAAGCCTGACAGATAGGTTCATAGGTTAGTACTAGGCTACTTGCCCTTTCAGGCCATTTTAAGCCTAGCCAGTTACCCCATGTGAGAATCAAACCCTGCACCTTGTGTCTGTAAGGTAAACACCTTAACCATTAGGCCAATCTAACATTGTCTGATGAAGCGACAAGAGCAGTTGTGAAAGCGCTAATGTTATTTTACTTTTTATTTCTTTGCAAATAAACGTTGTGGTTGTGTAAGTTTGGTGCAGTTCCTTTTTTTTCAGTATGACAAGTAGACACACAGTATTTCCAGATGCAGCTCTCTGCATCAAGTGCAATTTCCCTTAGGAGCACACAGATACCACCGTCAGTCTAGGGCTGGTTTCTCACACTTTCTCCAGATCCCCAATAAGACTCCCCACCGGCAAAACTAGAGAGCCGAGATCTCAGATGAGTGCCCAAGCCAAAACCTCCCGCACCATCTCTGTCCAGCAGTGTTTTGTGTCCTTGCCCAAGTAGCTGACACACACATACTCTTTGAAGTTTGATTTACACACATATATATACACACACACACACACACACACACACACACACACACACACACACACACACACACACACATACCTGGGAAAGGCTGGCACAGGTTTACTAGCTATGCCCCTTTATGCCCAGACTATAAGGTAGTTATCACTGCCAACAGCCAACTCCTTATCAGCTACTTTAAGACCCTTAACAAAGGATGTCCAATCTTACTGTGTAAAAGTAATATTAATACAAATGGTAGTTTGACCAAGAGCAAGGGTATTAGACATGGTCCACACAGTGTCACCAAATAAATATGCAAGTACTCTCAAAACTTAAATATCTCTAGACAGATCAGACACAATGAAAGGTTTAAATATATTTAATAATATATATAGTAAAAGATCAAGAAAATAGTGTATATTCACAGTGACATCAGAGTTCAAAATCACAGGAAATATTTAAAACAATATGCAGTCTCAAATAAATAAAGAAAAATATCTAAACTAAACTTTACTATATTCTTAACTATATCTAAGAGAATTTACTATTCCCTACTAAATTACTTCATCAGAGCAAGGCAGATGTGGTAAATGGTTCTTGCCAGGTCCAAGACAGAATACAGAATGCTCTGTCTCTCTCAGAGAGTTCTTAGATTAATATCGCAAATATTACTGCTGGCATAGACTGCAGAAGGACATCATTTCTTGTCATCCGACTCTATCCCCGGTGAAACCCCTACTGCTGGAAGCTGGCAGTATTTAACATCTACCTGTGAAAATACATAGACCTCAAATCATTGGCAGATGCTGGAAGTTGTAAAACAATTCTATTCCTTCATAATTTCAAAGGTAGTAATTAGTTAATTCCAAAGACAATACAGAAAGCTTCTCAGTACCGACATTATGTCTCCGGCCTGGCCTATAAAGTGATTTAATTTCAGCTATTTTTCTGAAGTAAATCTCCTGTATTCCAGTTTCCACTGTTGAAAATGTACATTTAACAGTTACAATAGTGCATGTACATTTCTGTTCTGTTCCAGTAGGGTGCACTTTGGTTACATTTTAAACACAAGTACTTTATAAAATACCTTTTTAACACACGTCTGTAGAGACCAGTTTGATATACACATGACATACAGTTCTAATACATTTGTAACACAAGCATCTTATATAGATCATGTTGATATTCACAAATGACATATACTTACTTACAAAATTCCAGTTAGCTGTGCTCGCAGTATCTCCCTTTGTCACACTTCTTCCTCTCCTCAAAGACTCAAGCTAGTTTTTTAAGTGACTGTTGAGAAACGTTGCTTGAGAGGGATCAGCCTATCTGGGAATACATTACCCCATACCCTGTCTTGACAGCCCATTTATGCTGGCATTGCTGACCCCACTGCGGTGCTGCACTGTCATATCATATCATATGCCTGCAATCCTAGGCTCCACCTTAGTAACTTGGCTGGCTCGATATAGCCATGTGAAGGGATTGTGGTCTGTAACTACAGTGAATTTCCTTCCATACAGATAAGGCTGAAGTGTCTGCATTGCCCAAACCATGGTCAGACATTCCTTTTCTACAGCGGCATAGCATTCCTCCCTGGGTTGGCGCCTACAGCTGAGATATACCACTGGGTGCTCTTCTCCCCCTGATGAAACCTGGCTGAGTACAGCCCTGACCCCATGATTTGAAGCATCCACCTGCACAACATATTATTTGCTGTAATCTGGGCAGGCTGCACAACATATTATTTGCTGTAATCTGGGCAGGCTAGCACAGGGTGTCCTCCCAAAGCTCCTTTAAGCTTCTGGAGTTCCTGCTGACATGCTGGGGTCCACACTATCATATCTGGTCTGTTTTTCCTTGTCAGGTCTGTGAGAGGAGCAGCTATGGTACTGTAATTGGGGGCAAACATTCTGCAGTAACCTATTGTCCGTAAGAATGCCCTTACCTGCGTTTTGGTAACAGGGGCAGCCCATGCCTGAATTGCTTCCACTTTGGCAGGTTCTGGCCTGATCTTACCAATCCCGAGTCTGTGGCCCGGGTAGGAGACCTCTGCCATACCCACCTAACACTTACTGGGCTTAATGCTCAACCCTGCCCTCTGTAGTCTGCCCAGATTCTCCATGACATGCTGAAGGTACTCTTGCCAGGAATGGCTGTAGATGGCAATATCATCCAGGTAAACAAGGGCAAAATCTCCTGCTTCTGTTAGGATATGATCTACCAGCCTCTGGAAAGTTGTTGGGGCATTTTTCATCCCAAAGTACATCTTTGTGAACTCATACAAGTTGAAAAGAGTCACAAAGCCTGACCTCTCTCTAGCATAGGGAGTCAAGTGCACCTGCCAGTAGCCCTTGGTAAGATCAGTGGTAGTAAGATACTTAGCCCCCAACCAGCCGCTCTAGGGCTTCATCTGTCCTAGGCATGGGGTAAGCATCTGACTCTGTGTAGCTATTTAATTTCCTGTAGTCCACACTGAACTTGGTGCTGCCATCCTTCTTTGGTACCAGCACCACTGTGGAGGCCCAGGGACTGCTGGACTCCTGGAGTACCCCTAGTTCCAACATTTCCTGTATCTCCTCCCTCAGAGTCTATTTGACTCTCTAAGGCACCCTATAAGGGGCCTGATTAATAGGCGTTTGGGGTCCTGTATCTACATGGTGCTGCACAAGGTGGATGCACCCTGGTTTCTCAGTGAACATGCCCCAAAACTCTTGTAACACTGCTTGGATTTCTCAAACCTGTGTAGGGGATAGCTGCTTTGACACTGCTACCCCTTCCACTGAGGTGTCAGGCTGAGCCTCACTGAGGAGATCAGTCACCAGATCCACCTCAGACTCCTCTTGCCATCCACTGCAAATAATCAGCACAAGAGCCTCTCTATCATGGTAAGGTTTCATCATGTTAACATGGTACAATTCATGCCCTTGCTTCCTGCCTAGCAGTTCTACAAGGTAGTTAACATCACTGACCTTCCTTACTCCTTTGAAGGGTCCCTCCCAAGCTGCATGCAGCTTGTTGTGCCTGACAGGAATGAGAAACATAACCTGCTGTCCCACAACATACTCTCTAACTTGAGCATTCCTGTTATACCAGACTTTTTTCTACTGTTGGGCTGCTGCCAGGTTCTCCTGGTCCAAGCCCATGAATTCCCACATATGCAGAGACCCTCAACAAAAGCATATCCAAACAAAAAAGACCTCTGAGGCATAAACGCACACAAACTCCACTGCCCACCACACCACACACCATAAATAGTCCACACACCTATGTCTCACAGCCACTAAGTCCTAAACATAAACCCAACATATTAGTCATAGGAGACCCCAGATATTACAGGGTTCCTGACTCTCACAAATTCATTTTCAAAAACCCTGCTGCAGACCCAGAAACTATTTCACAGGGCCCTAAAGGGGTTAAGGCTTCTGCTGCAAAAAACCCTGCCCCTTCTGACAGAGAATCAAGGGCACTGGATAGATGGGGAAAACAAGGTTTACACATCTGCTACCTTGGCTATAAGGGCCTTAAACTGACAGTTTCATATGCTTAAATATCAGCAACATGTCATGGCATTGCTTAAACAGAAAATGTTGTTAAACTCTGAATGTGCAGAAAACAAGGAAGTGCAGGATTTATTGCATGCAGCTGAACAAGTTGGAAAACATACTTTGCAATGTGGTTTTGATTCTCTGGAGGCCTCCTGCAGGGCTGTAGTTATGGGTTCTGTAATTAGGAGGCATGCTTGGTTAAAGGAACAAAATCTGCCCGATCATGTCAAAGTTAAATTATTAGATGCACCTTTACAGCATGATACTTTTAGTGTTAAGGCAGAAGAGGTGTTAAAGAAAATGGAGGACAAAGCTAAATCTATGCAAACTGTCAAAGATTTTTTACAAGTATAGCCACCTAGGTTTAGTAGATACTGGCCTACAAAGAAGTGGTCCTTTCCAGTGTCAGACAGACCTCAAAGGGGCAGATCCAGATGCCCTAGAGGCAGATCCCAGGTGCAAGGTTCATACAGGTCAAAGCAATGGGGTGCTTCTACCTCCAAAAGTGGAGAAGATAAATCACAACCTTACAGGAAACTCCCAATGACTTCCCCCTGCCTGCACCAAGCACTTATTTCCTGGTAGCACCCTTAGTGGGAAAATTATTTATTTTTATTTTATTTTATTTTACATTTGTTGACCGGGCTAGTCTGGCTGGATACATGTCCATTTTCAGCAGAGGCCCGAGGAGAAAAGCTCCACTAATAAACTAAATAGCTAACAAATAACAAAGTATACAAAGCATGCAGGCAACTAAGGGAACAATTATCATATAGAAAAGTAATGCAGAGGCAATTTAACAAGAAATAAACAGCAGTGCGGAATCATTATGACTTAATATTTACTATAGAAAGACTGCTAAAAAAAAGAATGTTGAAGGGAGAAAATAGGGACAGGTGGAGAGTCTGTAAAAATTTACATAAATTAGCAAATTAGTAGCAGACACGTTGTGTTGAGTACTACTTTTAGGATAGAGATTTGCACAAAGGAAATCTGGATCTAGGTTAGATACAAGGAGAAAAGACAGGTTGCAGAGATAATGGCAAGTAACAAAAGAAGAGGTAAAATAGGAGTAATAAACAGGCCGGTGGGTTGCTAGGTCTACTTCTGTAGAGGGATAGAAGTAGTGAAAGAGGGCAGGTAGAAGAGCAACGGAGGGTGCGGGAGAGAGGGATTGTTGCATTTTTTTTTCTCAAAATTGGCACATTATAACCCAGGACACATGGGTTCTAAATATCGTGTCACAAGGCTACAAGTTCCATTTCCATACCCTGCCAAAGGCAAACGGCTGGCCAGATCTTCCAAAAAAACAATGGGTAGAGGCACAAAAACAAGTCTCCTCCCTCATGGACATGAGGGCCATTCAATAAGTGCCAGAGCAAGAGCGGGGACAAGGATTTTACTGAAGACTGTTCTTGGTACCCAAAAAGGACAAGGCCTGGAGGTCAATACTGGACCTATCTATTCTGAACACATTCCTGGATATACCAAAATTCAAAATGTTGACTTTGCAGCAGCTTCTGCCCATGCTGGGCAAGAACGCTTGGCTTGTAACTTTAGACCTAAAAGAGGCATACCTGCATGTCCCAATCAGACAGTCTTGCAGAAGATACCTCAGATTCAAGGCTGGCCCAATGCATTCCCAATTCTCTGCACTGCCCTTTGGCTTATCTACTGCACCCAGAGTCTTTACAAAGTGCCTGGCACCAGTAATTGCATTCTGCAGACAAAGAGGAATACAAATATATCCTTACTTGGACGACTGTCTAATTCAAGCAGAGAACAAGGACATTCTTCAATCTACAGCATTTGGCATTTGTGAAAAAACTTCTAACATGCCTAGGGTACACAGTCGACGAAAAGAAATCAAAAGCTAGTACCCTGTCACGAGATAATATTCCTGGGTGCAAGCTTAAATACAACTGCACAGATGGCTTATCTCATGCCAGACAAACAAAGGCAACTGACTACCTATTTCAAAATGTTAGCAACAAAGGCCCAGTTATCTGCAAGAACAATTCTGAAGGCTTTGGGCTTCATGGCATCCTGCATCCTACTAAATCCATATGCAAGACTGCATATGAGGAAACTTCAATGGTACCCAAAAAGTGTTTGGACTCAACATTGCCACAGCCTGGAAACTATAATTACTCTCATTCCCTGCCTGCAACAGGAGTTTCGATGGTGGGCAAAGGCTCATCACCAAAACAAGGGACAGCCATTCGCATTACCCCCAGCCAGGCAGACACTAACAACGGATGCTTCAGATTATGCCTGGGGGGCCCACATGGCAGGAAGATGCATTCAGGGCACATGGACCTCAAACCAAATGCATCTACATATCAATCAAAAAGATATGCTACCTGTTCAGAATGCCCTGACAGCCTTCAAGGACCTACTTCATCCAGGACAACTACTGATAAAGACAGACAACACCACGGTCATGTGGTATATAAACAAGCAGGGGGGCACACATTCTTACCCCCTTTGCAGACTAGCCATGACTTTGTGGGACACAGCATTGACTTACCAAGTACATCTGCAGGCACAATTCCTGCCAGGAAGGAAAAATACTCTGGCAGACGAACTAAGCAGAAATGTCATGGATCCCCATGAGTGGCAGCTGAATCAACAAGTCTTCAGCATGATAACAAGGAAATGGGGATACCCGGACATAGATCTATTTGCCTCCCCTCACAACTACCAACTAAAAAGATTCTGCACAAGGATTTATCACAGATAAGTATGGAAAGTGGACGCCCTATCAGTATATGCCTTTTCCCCTCTGCCTCTCCTCACCAGGGTACTCCTAAAGGTGAGACAGGAGAAGCCAAAGATGATACTGATTGCCCCAGACTGGCCCCGCCAACACTGGTACCCAATATTAAGGAGTCTCAATGCCCAGCTTGGACCTTACCTCAAGTACCTCATCTACTGTCCCAGCAAAACAATCAGATCCTGCACAGCCAACTCAGGACTTTAAACCTGGCAGCATGGTGGATAATGTAGTCGTACAAAACACAAAGCTGTGATGGATGTCATTTTGGAAGCCAGAAGAACTAGTACTAGAAAATCTTATGCTGGAAAATGGAAGAGATTCTGTGCTTGGAACCAGGCATAAGGAACAGATACAGCTGTGCCAAATATTCCTCAGATTTTACAATACTTAACTGAGATGCTGGACAAAGGCCTATCTTTCTCATCTATTAAAATTCATGCCTCTGCCATTTCAGCTCATTACAATGCAGAGCCACCAATCTTTTCTCATCCCTTATTTAAACAATACCTCAGAGGAGGCAAAAATTTAAGGCCTTCAAGGAGATCACCAATGGCTGCATGGGACCTCAACTATGTTTTGGAAAAACTCACCCTGCCTCCTTTTGAGCCAGCTGCTACTGCTGATATAAAGTTTTTTATCTTGGAAAACAGCTCTGCTCCTAGCAATAACTTCTGCAAGATGAGTTTCAGAGCTACAGGCACTCATGGCTGTGGAAAATTTTTTATCCGGACAGGGTCTCCCTGAGGACAAACCCAACATTTATGTCTAAAGTGGTGTCCAGTGTGGCTCTTAACCAAACCATTCACCTGCCAACTTTTTGTCCAAATCCACAGAACAAGGGGGAAAGAATTCTGCATTATTTGGACGTACACAGACAGCTTAGATTCTACTTGGACAGAACCAACGTTTTCAGAAAGACAGAGCAATTACTAGTGGCATATGCTGCAGTATCACAAGGAAAGGCTATCTCAAAGCAGACTGTTTCAAAGTGGATAGGCCACTGCATTCGTTTCTGCTACTTATACCATGGCAAGCCAGTGCCTAAGGGCATTAGGCCACATTCCACCAGAGCTGCAGCCACTTCAGCAGCCTTTCTCAGGGGAGTACCAACCAAGGACATTTTAGAGGCAGCTACTTGGAGTTCAGTGCACACCTTTACAAAGCACTATCATCTGCCACTCTACTCTAAATCCAGGACAGGCTTTGCCACTGCAGTTCTGCAGGGTCTCATAGCTGCTCATAATGCTGTTTAGCTCCAGCCTCCCAACCTTAGCTTTGGGACTCTACCCAAATGTAATGACCGCAACAGTGAAACACGCAGAACATAGTACAGTTGTGTACACTTACCATAAATGTAGATGTTCGAGTGTATTCACTGATGCAGTCCACGTTACCCACCCGCCATCCCCCTTTTCTTCTGATGGAACCCATCTTTCTTTCTCTGATTAATACAACCTATGCAATGTATTTGCTGGTAGATGAAGGTAAAGTTTATATTGGCGCATGTATTTATATATATATATATATATATATATATATATATATATATGGTTCTAGGACGGAAGATCGACAAGGAAAAGATCGACACCGACTTCACCGACGCGAAAACACCGACACGGAAATAACCGACACTACAAACCACGGACATTTCACAGGTAAGGGGTTTAAAATTCGCTAATCAAGCCTACCATGTTCAGGTAAGGGGTTTAAATTTAACACATGCATAACACTGCCACCTTACCTGAACATGGTAGGCTTGATAGCATTTTAAACCTTACCTGAAATCCATGGTTTGTAGTGTCGATTATTCGTGTTCAGCGTCGATGTCGTGTCGATTCCCTTGTCGATCTTCCGTCTAAATATATATATATATATATATATATATATATATATATATATATATATATATATATAAAAATTTTGGCTACCCTTTTAGTGGGCACCTGACATCTGGGGCAAGAAAAACTAAAGAAAATGGCGTCAGCTGCTTCTTTTATACCCCTGATGACCTGACGTCAGGGAAAGGGCGACAGCAGCCGATGCAGGATCCAAGACTTTGGAATTCAGGCCGACTGAGGGCAACCTGCCAGCAGGATTACCCAAATGTAATGACTGCAACAGTGAATACACTCGAACATCTACATTTACGGTAAGTGTACACAACTGTACTTTCTGTAGAATAGTATTTTAGTTTTGAAGAGGTTGTTTAAAATGTTTCTAATGTTGACTTTCGTGGTTTACCACTTCAGATGTAAAACAACTTTATTAGATTTGGTAGCTGTTAGCTGGGTCATTATGGATGAAATATGTTACTCTGTATCAGATGTTGAGATTGCATGTTTTTATTTTTTTTCTCCAAGTTGCACTACAACTAATTCTGAAAAGGTATATTTTTAAAGGTGACAAGATTTTTAAACTGCATTTAAAGTAGTGTACATTTCCATAGCACAGCCTTCCAACATAACTATTGCTGGGCACAGATCTGTTTTCCATTATGAGTTGTGATGCAGACTAAGAAAAGTAGCAGTTGTTACTTTTAGCATTTTCTGTGTGTTATATTTAGTAAGTGTTTGCTTCATAGCATTTCTCAAGCAGGATATCCCTGTGTATGTTCAGATTTCCCGGAGCTGTGATGAAATATTGGCATCACAATCACTGCAGTCTTTCATCTAACCTTATTCATTCTTAGTTTTATTGTATGGTTGCTAAACATAAAAAATGAAGAACTTTTTGACAAACTAGGTTACCTTATCATATCATTATTAATAAACAATGTGTACCTCGATTGCAGACTTTCTCCAGTCAGTTTTATTAATGTACCTTTTGACCATTTGTTGTTTAGCCGTAACAGAATAAATAATCTTTGGTAATTTGTTAAGTTTTCTTTGTCTACCTGTTTTGAGTCCTAAATTACTGAACATTGGATAAGCTGGCTTTAATCTACCATAGTTTTCTTTTTCTCTGCTGGTATACTTTCAAGTAAAGCCAAAGAAGTACTTCATGAATACTAAAGGAGCTCTTATATTGCAGCTGAGTTACCATAGATGTTATTGGTTGATGAAATACAGTAGAAAGTGTGTGTGTGTGTGTGTGTGTGTGTGTGTGTGTGTGTGTGTGTGTGTGTGTGTGTGTGTGTGTGTGTGTGTGTGTGTGTGTATATATATATATATATATATATATATATATATATATATATATATATATATATAATGTATACACACAGTGGTGTACACACCCCTGTTTTTGTGATATAAAAAATGAGACCACAATAAATAATTTCAAAACTTTTCCCACCTTTAATGTGACATATAACCAGTACAATTCAATTGAAAAACAAACAAATCTGTTAGGGGGAAAAATATAAAAGATAAAAAATGTACAATAAGCTGGTTGCATAAGTGTGCACACCCTTAAACTAATAGTTTGTTGAAGCACCTTTTGATTCAATTACAACAATCCTTGGGTAGGAGCATGGCACATCTTGACTTGGCAATATTTGCCCACTCTTCCTTGCAAAAGCGCTCCAAATCTGTCATATTGTGAGGGCATCTCTTGTACGCAGCCCTCTTCAGGTCACCCCACAGATTTTCTATTGGATTTAGGTCTGGGCTCTGGCTGGGCCATTCCAAAACTTTAATTTTCTTCTGGTGAAGCTATTCTTTTGTTGATTTAGATATATGCTTGGGTCATTGGCGTGTTGAAAGGTAACATTCCTCTTCAGCTTTCTAGCAGACACCTGAAGGTTTTGGGCCACAAGTGACTGGGTTTTGGAACTGTTTATAACTCCCTCCACCTTGACTGAAGCCCCAGTTCCAGCTGAAGAAAAGCAACCCCAAAGCATGATGCTGCCACCATCATGCTTCACCGTGGGAATGGTGTTCTTTTATGATGCAAAGTGTTGTTTTTGCACCAAACGTACCTTTTGGAATTGTCACCAAAAAGTTCAACCTTGATCTCATCAGACCAGAACACATTTTCCTACATGCTTTTGGGAGACTTAATGTATTGTTTTGCAAATAAATTTTAGCCGGGCCTGGATGTTTTTCTGTGTAAGAAAAGGCTTCTGTCTTGCAACCCTACCCGATAGTCCAGACATATGGAGAATACAGGAGATTGTTGTCACATGTAGTACACAACCAGTACTTACAGAGATTCTTGTAGCTCCTTCAGTTTTTGCTGTAGGTCTCTTGGCAGCCTCCCTGACCAGTTTTCGTCTTGTCCTTTCAACAATTTTGGAGGGACGTCCAATTCTTTGGAATGTTACTGTTGTCCCATATTTTCTCCACTTTTTGATGACTGTCTTCACTGTGTTCCATGGTATATCCAGTGCTATGGAAAATTTTTTTGTATCCTTTTCCTGACTGATACCTTTCAACAATGAGATCCCTTTGATGCTTTGTAAGCTCTCTGTGAACCATGGCTTTTCCTCCAGCAGGCAACTAAGTAAATGTCAGGAAAATCCTACTAGGACAGCTGAAGTTTATTTGGGGTTAATCAGTCTCTTTAATTGGTGGTAGGTGTGTACTCAAGAAGACTGAATGCTGTAATTAAATCTAAAGGTGCTTCAACAAAGTATTAGTTTAAGGGTGTGCAGACTTATGCAACCAACGTATTGTATATTTTTTATTTTTTTTCCCCCAACAGATTTCTTTGTTTTTCAATTGAATTGTACAGGTCACATTAAAGGTGGGAAAATTTTTGAAATTATTTATTGTGGTCTCATTGTTTTTATATTACAAAAATCTGGCATTTTAACAGGGCTGTGTACACTTTTTATATAGCCACTGTATGTATGTGTATATATATATATATATATATATATATATATATATATATATATATATATATATAATGTGTGTGTGTTTGTGTATATATGTATGTATGTATATATATATATATATATATATATATATATATATATGTGTGTGTGTGTGTGTGTGTGTGTGTGCATATATAGATAGATATATATATATATATAGTCTCAAAGCTTTCAAAAATAGAATCCCTAACCATGCCTGGCTTTCCCACAACCACCCTAACATAGTAGCCATCTCGGAAACCTGGCTTAAACCTTTCATAAAAGACAATGACATTTTGCCACCTGGCTACCAAATGATTCGCAATGAGACTAAGCAAGAAAGGTGGAGGTGTAGCCATACTCTACTCTTCCTTCCATACCGTTACCCCATACCCCAGTCACATTTAAAACTTCACCAACACCAAAATAAGTATAGCTCTCCTAAAAATCAGTAAACACAAATCCATATGCATAGCTGCCTTCTGTATGCCCGCAGGCAATAATATCCGGGTCTATATTATATCATTGAACGCTTAAAAAAGCGAACGCTGATTGATCGACCTAATTTAAGCGAAAGCTTACAATTTCGGCCTGTCAGATCAGCAGTTTTTTTCTCAGGGAAAAAAATCGCTGATCCAAAACACATACACACAACACAAGCACACCAAACAAACAGAAATCCACACACATGCACCTAAAATCTGATACCTAACCCTACACTAAAATATGCACACACCACTAACTACCCACGTACCTTAACCCAAACCCTAAACCTAAGGTCCGTCACTATCGCACACTCACCTCACCCGCTCCCTAACCCTAACTCACTTAAATCCGCCCTAACCCTCATGTCCACTCAATCGCACACACACCTAACCCGAGCCCTAACTCACCCTAACACTCACATCCACACAATCGCACACTTACCTGAATCTGACCAGTAACTTTCCACCATAACACTGAAAATACTGAAGCAACAGAAATGGACAACCGAATTCTTTCCGTAGGAAACAATTCGAGTTTCTGCTGCTTCGATATTTTGCAGTTTTGCGAAAATAAGTTCGATCAATCAGCGTTCACTTTTTTAAGCGTTCGAGGATATAATATAGACCCTAATATCCCAATACTAGAAGACATCCTCTCCTGTTTCTCTTCTTACATTAAAAATGAAACCTGTATCCTAGGTGACATGAACATTAACTGGGCCACTGTAAACTGTCAAGCCCCTACTCAAACAGTCAACCTCTTTAACTTCATCCAACTAATGAACTCTCCTACCAGGCCAAAAAAAGATAGAGCCTCTTGCACCATCATTGACTGACTCTTAGCATCCCATCCTAACCTGATCTCAAATGCAGGAATCCTTCCAGACCCTCTCAGTGACCACCTGCCAGCCTTTGCAGACTGTCACCCTTCTCCTCTTCAAAGGCAACATCACTACATTCAAACTCGTAACCTCTCCAATTTTAACCCCCAAGCATGTTCCAACTTAAAACTAATAGACTGGACTGACTTAAGAACCTTACTCCTTAATAATGTCATCACCTACTTCAACGAAATTTTCTTGAACCTACTCAGCAGCCTCGCTCCTCTCAGAACCAAACATGTCAAAGCTACAGACCTCTCCCTGGCTATCAAAGGCAACTAAACTAGCCATGCCCCTAAGAGACAAAAAATGGAAGCAATACCAAATCAATAAACAACCTAATGCCCTACTGGAATTCAAACAACTCTGCAACTCTGTAAAAAAACTAATAACTATAGACCACAAAGCATATTACTCCAAGCCTCAGTCTGAACACTCAAGCAACCCCAGAAAATTCTGGAGCGCCATCTCCTCCCTCCTCCATCCAGGAAACAGACAACCCTTTTCCCAACCCCAGCCTCACTGATCTTGAAACAGCCACTCTATTTAACTCCTTCTTTGTAGATTGTATAGTCAGATTGTCCACCTCCTTCCGTCACCCCCCAATCTCAACCCCGCCTGCCCCCCACCCCTCTGATCACATAACTCTTTCTCCCTCCATCAACCTAAAACCCATCGCCACAAACACAGTAAAAAAAACTGCTCCTCCAACTTAAACCTTGCTGCAATGCACCTGATAATTTACCAGCATCCTTTCTCAAATTATCTGCCGACAGTATTGCCTTTCCTATTTTCATTTTAATAAACAGATCCAGCCAAGAATCCTATGTCCGTTCTATTTGGCGACACGCATACATCATCCCACTCCATAAGGGAGGTAAAAACACTGACACCACCAATTTCAGGCCTATTGTCATCCTTTCTCCAATCTCTAAAATCCTGGAAATATGTATTGATTCACAACTGATGCCATACCTTACACACAATAACCTCCTTACCCCCACACAACATGGTTTCCACCCTGGCTACAGTACCATCACTGCTCTCCTCTCCTCTCTCGAGACCATTAACCAAGCTTGTGAGTCTGGCAAAATTGTATCTACCATGTTTCAAGACCTATCCAAAGCCCTTGACACTGTCTACCACACCATACTCCTATCTCAACTCTGCTCTCTCCATCTCTCCCCTTACAGCACAGCCTGGTTCACTAGATACCTGTCAGAAAGACAACAAGCTGTAAAATGGAAATCTTCAACCTCTCCCTTCCTACACACTCCCACCGGTGTGCCCCAAGGTTCAGTCCTTGGCCCTCTACCCTTTAACATATTTATCAATAACTTTCACCGCAGCATCTCTGATACCTCTGTAACCCAGTATGCAGACGATTCAACAATCATCTGTTCTGCCAACTCCCCCTCAGACCTACTTCTAAAAACCCAATCAGCTTTCTCTAAAACAGAAACCTGGATGCAGAACAATTGTCTGTCCCTAAATGCAAATAAAACAAAACTGATCTTTTCTCCTTCTAGAAATCTTTTGACAAAAACTCCTTCACTATACTCAGCTAGGATAACATCTCCATTGAAATTGTACCACGTACTCAACTACTCGGTGTCATCATTGACGAACATGTACAATTCGACACCCATATCCAAACTATTATCAGAAAACCCCACAAAAACTAGGACTCCTGTACAGACCGCTACCTTACTCCCTCCACCAGAAAGAACCTAGCCTCCTCCTACCTTCTCCCATCTCTCATGTACGGCACTCCTCTGCTAGCCAATCTCTAACTCGGCTTACAATCCAAATTAGAATCCTGCTACAACAAAATATGCAAATTCGTTACCATTTCTAAAAAATTCATCTCATCATTGCCTCTCTCTCCATACTCTGCAATGGCTCGAGCTACCTAATTACCTGAACTTCCTTAAACTCACCACTGCCCATAAGCTCATCTTCAAGCCCTCCAGCTGCCCCTCTCTCGCTACCGCCTTAACCCCTATATTCCTAACTGCTCACTCAGATCAGAAAATCAAAACATCCTACAAATCTACAAACCCTCTCGACCCCCTGGCCACCTCCTGCTGTCATACTCCTTAGCTAAACTATGGAACTCACTCACTCTTTTCCTTAGCAATACTCCAAACCACACCAACTTCATATCTCGCCTGTACTCCTACCAATTTTCAAAATGGGCATGTCCATGCCTTTTTCCAACATAAGTCCCTCTACTAACTGCATCCAACCGTTAGTCTCTCTCTCCGAGTACATCTCTCTCCCTCTCCTCAGCCCTTTAAATACAACTTTAGGCACCAAAAAAAACTAAATTCCTTCATTTAAAGTAATACCCATATAAAAACATACAAAAAATCA
Source organism: Protopterus annectens (assembly GCF_019279795.1). Classification (NCBI taxonomy): domain Eukaryota; kingdom Metazoa; phylum Chordata; order Ceratodontiformes; family Protopteridae; genus Protopterus; species Protopterus annectens. The sequence continues at coordinate 709,925,975 of NC_056744.1, forward strand.
TGCATTAAATTATAAAAAACACATTTAACTAAAAATACTTCAGCGTCATATACAATACATAGTATAACTATGTCTGATTTACTACAATAATTATACTACATGAAATGTAAAATATGAATGCATAGTATTAACTTCTCTTATCTAAATGACATTTACAATTGTGTTAACATAAACTAATTACAATACTGACAAATAGAAACAACAATAATAGTTGTGATGATTGTGTAAATTATTAGTCTTCACTTTTTGATATCTATCTATTTTAATATTAGTGGGAGATATTTAAAATGATATGTTGTATATACTATTCAAATACACAAGTATATGTTTATGTAAAATAGAATGTAAAATACGTAAAGATGTGACAAGAATGTTTGCAAGTCAACAATGTGATACGAATATATAATCTGTAATCTATAATAATGTATTCGTACAAGAATCCTATAAATAAGTAGTGTTGTAATACAACCACTAAATAAACCTCTGTAACACAGGTTTAATAGTTATGTAATCATTTAATCCAGGTTCAGTTGAGGCATCTGTTAAAATCTGCCATCTAGTTTTTTTTTTGGTGCCTAAAGTTGATTGACTAATTTTGAACATTCTGATGAAGCCCACAATACAGTGGATGAAAGCGCTAAATCTGCAACATTTATTCTGCTATTAAACCTGTGGATGTGTAGGGGAATACCTTTGGTCATTAAGTAGTTATCTGATCTTCATGGTGCTAGGCAGGCTGGTGTTTTTGCCACTTAATCTTTTTCTTCTTTTTTCGGCTTTTCCTGGTTAGGGGCTGCCACAGCGGATCACCTGTCCACTCACGATTGGCAGTGGAGTTTTACGGTGTCGAGTTGCCAGCCCGGCACCCAACCTTTCGCAGAAGGCACACACATGCACGCACTCACACCTAGGCCGAGTTTAGTGTCTCCAATCCACCTACAGCATGTCTTTGGGATGTGGGAGGAAACTGGAGCACCCGGAGAAAACCCACACGACCACAGGGAGGACATGCAGACTCCACACAGAAGGCATCCCAGCTGAGGTTCGAACCAGAAAGCCTCTTGCTGTGAGGCGGCAACACTAACCGCTGCACCACTGCAGCAACCCATTTTGATCCTGCTAAATCTTGATTTGAACTATGCTTGTTTCTCCCATTAGTTATGCCATCTTGAAATGGCTGCTTCCACCATATCCAAGTGCAGTTCCTAACAAAGGATTTATTTCAGTTTGATGAACTGGTTCCTGTGGGTAGGCCAGTATTTCTTGAGGTGTCTAACTGCCACCTGTTCTGTACCAAGTACCTGTGGTGCATCTGAGCAGTGGGTAAGAAGAAATCACGCATTTCTTGTCTTTATCAAGGACAGACCACATTTTGGGACCACTCCTGTCGCAAGCCTTTTGGGGCATGTTTTCTCTAAGCTGTGGTATGATTATTGTTTCCTGTTTCTTTGTACTATTTTATGACTTGGAGACACAACATACCTACCTCTTTTGTCATTTTAAGAATAACTGGATGACCTATTTGTTGGAAGGAGGGTGTGTAAAAGGTGGAGTAAATAAATTTGTCAAGTTGTGAGGCCTTTACAATCAGTTAGACTGGTATGAGGCCATCTTCAGTAACCTTGATTGTTTCTTTCAGAGCGGTATTTGATTATCCTTATCCTTGGTAGATACAAGTCCTAGTCTATGACCCAGGATAATTATGCATTGTACAAGAGTCACTCACTATTCAGCCCAACAACATATTCATGGGTGATTTCAACTATTCCACCAGAAACTGGGATACATGCACAATCAGTAACACGTAGGCTGAAAGATTCCTAGGTTTTGTCAGTGCATACACACTGGTACACCTAGTCAGCAGCTGTACTAGGGGTGCAAATTCCCTGGATCTGGTACTCAAATATGAGGGAAATCTGTACCCACCAAGTGAAATGTCAACAATAGTCAGATCAGATCACAAAGCAGCCACTCTTGAAATAAATATAAAGCCTGAACTCACAGCATATCACAACCGATAACAATTTTTCAAAGTCTTAAGTACTTCCTGTTAAGTGATGGCATAGCTAAATTAAAAACCCCTCCCAGACTCAGAGCAAACTGTGCCCTATGCAGAAGTGTTTATGGAAACCCTGTACAAGCATGTAGATAACTGCGTAGAAATAGCAGTACCAAACTGAAATAAACTTAGGACAAACCCCAAAAACAAGCTCAGTTGGTGAACCTCCAGTATAAATAGGGTGTACACCACAAGAAAGAAAATCCTGTCCAGAAAAATAGAGTTATGCCCTACAGACAAAAAACTTCCATATCAGTCACAAAAAGCAACTTGGGGGACTAATCAATTCCACCAAAGCCAACTTTGAGGAAAAAACAGTCACCCAGCCTAAGGATAACCATAGGGCATTTTTCAGTCAAGTATGCAAACTTAAGGGAACACCAAACAGTGTGCTGAACTAATAGTAAATGAAACTCCCTATACTGAACTGGAGAATATAGCAAATTTGCTGGGTAATAAATTTACCTCAGATTTCACCATCCTATCACCCCAGCTACCTCCAAGGAAATACCGTCTTCCATTTCTCCCCCAACTATCACTAAAGAACAGGTCCTGACTATACTCTCCAGAGCTAAAAACACTGCATTGATGGATCCTGATAATATCCCAGGATGCCTCCTAAATAGCTTAAACATGACCTGCCAGGCCCACTAAAATCTCTGTTCAACCACAGCTTCAAGACATGCTTCATCCACAGGGAATGGAGGACTGCAACGGTCATCCCTCTACGAAAAGGGGGACCATGAACAGACCCATTGAACTACAGATGCATACATTTGACTAGTCTTATATGCAAGGCCATGGAAATAATTATTGTGGACCTGATAAACAAAGACATAGGAAATCTTCAAACACTGGACCCATCCCAGCTCTGTTCCATCAACGGCAGGTCATGACTACTAAACCTGGTGGACTTTTTCAAAGAGGTAACTAGAGCCATGGACCAGAGCAAATGTCGCATACTGCTTATGATGACCTGACAAAGGCATTTCATACAGTAACTCACTCTGGTATTGTAGACAAACTCACAAATGTAAACATAAAACCCTATGTCACCCAATGGGTACTCAGATAGCTCATGGATGAAGTTAGGATAAGGGAATCCACCCCAAGAGGCCTGTTACAAGTTGTGTTCAACAGGGGTTGTTCCTGGGACCTGTTCTGTTCAGAATATACTTCTCTGTAGTCAAGGCAAATGTGTAGGGCCTTTGGCTGGATGTGATGCAGATAAATAACTAGTGCCATAGCCATGGCATAAAATTCAGTACAAATAAATGCATGATTATACCCTTTGGGAAGATGACTGCCCCTGCAAATGACAATATTGATAATACTCTTCTAAGAGTAGACGTAGTGGTAAGGGACTTGGGAACTCAGGTTGACAGTGACCTGAACTTTGATCACCATGTGTCCATGGTGGTGAAAAAGTCTTTCAAAGTGGCATAACTTATAAGTAAGGGCATGGCATTCAGATTTAAGGAGATCATAGCCTCACTATACTCAGCTCTCATTAGACCAGTAATCTAATACAGTGCACCCTTCTGCATGTACCTGATCAGGCATTTTCAGTAGGTGGAGTGGCCACAGAGGTTCATCAATAAAAGAATACAGGGTGTAAATAACATGTCCTCTGTGGACTGCCTTAAAACTCTGTCACTGTACTCGGTCTCCTACAGACTACTGAGGGGTGATCTATGACTAATCTGCAAGGCATTCTCCAAACCAGTCCTGATAGATCTGCTATGCTTTTGCAAAACAAACAACACTAGAATTGCCTGATCTAAGGATCTAAACCTCATCTATGACATAAACAAAACATATGAGAGGGACAGGTAGGTGTTTCAGCGATCACCTCTTATCCAGAATAAACTCCAAAGTCATGTGAAGCAGAGTTCTTCATTAAGCCCATTCAAATGCAGTTTGGACCAATGGATGGGAAATCACAAGTTCACCCTGGTATGTCACCTGTGTCCCTCATAGACGTGGGCAGCTTGTACATGCCCTAAGGCATAGGCATATACCAAAACCGTTTTAATACTTGGGCATTAATATTCAGGAAAATTGGGGCATGAATGCCTAGGTTTAAATAGGCTGGTCATTACTCTAGTAACCTCCTGTGATCTTAAATTTGATCTAACCCTTCCAAAGCTGAGGAACAAACTTGAAGGTTCCAAATAAGAGTGATTACCTGTCAACTGTCCCTGATTTGTTCTCTTAATTTTGATGTGTCCCTAAAAACTGTCGATTTTGTGAGAAAAAGTGATGGGCAACACTCGGTAAATAATAACAATAATCAGAGTTATGGGTTCCCTATTGAAATGTCAGCAAATGAAATGCTGAGTGCCTACACACTAAAAAATAAGATCGAAAACTCAGGAGAAGAGCAAGTCTTCACTCTTCTCCTTTAAACTTCTTTTTTGCAGGGGAGGGGAAAAGCCCCCCCCCCCAGAACTCTTGCATACCAACAGCAAGATTACCATACGTTGGAGAAAAGGGAATACTCTGGGAAATGGCCATCTTAGACTTGGAATATTTGCGTTTTGGGACTTGCTTTAATGGGTCTTGAAATTTCAAATGATTACCAAGTTATAGACTTCTTTTATTTTGGAAAATGTTGCTTCATATTTTCTTATTCTCTCAACTTCTGAAATCCAGTGGATTGAGCAAAAATTTAGATTAGTCTCTATGGATCTTATTTGGCATTGTACAACATAGATCAGCACACTAAAAGTGAAGTGAAAATTTTGGTATTGAGAGAGGCAGTGAGGGAAATGCTCCCTTGAGGTTCATTAGACTTGTAACCTGAATTCCTTGCCATGAATAAAGATATATTTCTGACATTTTTGCAAACAGTTTGAGTGTGTGTTGCATTTGAATCTCACACCACCATATATATGATGTTTGACCCTGTTTCCTTGTGACTTTTCACGTGAAGTTTGGGATTCTTTTTTTTGTACTTGGAAATAGTAAAGATATTTGCTCTAAACAACTAAGGAAAATGTCTTCAGATTTTGGTCTATGCTGTTTCAACTTTGGCATTGTTGCTAGTTAAAAGAAATGGGTGACCGGCTGTATGCGCCAACACCCTTGTGTATGTATGTATATATATATATATATATATATATATATATATATATATATATATATATATATATATATATATATTATCTGGAAAAAAGTGGCGGTTATTTTTGTGACAGATGATTTTTATTCATTAAATGCTACTGGCCCTGTTGCAATTATTGTGGAAAAATATAGAATTTGCCCACTTATAGAAGTCTCTCCTTACAAAACGTCTTAAATACTATAAAAAGTAACTGACTAGACAGATAAATGTCAGGATTTAGATGTTACAGTATTTTGAAGGGCTTTGGTGGTTCAGATCCAAGAGTGAGCCTGGGTTGTTGTCAGCATATATAATTTTCAGTTATCTTCTTGGCTTGGGTGAAGGAGAGGACATATCTTGCAATAGATATGAACTTCCTTCTCTCTTGCTCTTCTCACAAGTTGCAGCTGACTCCTAGAGTAACCTTGTGGACAGAGACTGAGATCTGTAGAGTTTACAAGGCAAAGGGGAGAAACAGAAGTAGGATGCCAGGTCTTTTTTCCATATCACACATATCTGAATGTAAAATGGCCACCGTTATCCCCTTGCACAAAGTTGGTGCTTCCACTGACACCAGGAACTATAGACCTATTAACCTGACTAGCCTTATCTGGAAGGCTATGGAGCAAATCATCATGGTCCTTATCAACAAAAACATAGGTAATCTTCAAACACTTGACCATACTCAGTTTGGATTAGTCAAAGGGAGATCATGCCTGTTAAAGTTAAACCTGGTGGACTTCTTCAAGACAGTCACGGAGGCCCTGGCCAAGGGGAAATCTGTGCATACTGTCTACCTAGACTTGGCCAAGGCATTTGACACTATCCCTCACTCAGGCGTCATTGACAAACTCACCCAGCTAGTTATTAACCCTTATATCGTTAGATGGGTTGCTAACTGGCTCACTGATAGAACCTATATGGTCAAAACAGGAAAATCCACTGCCAACAGCAAACCTGTAACCAGTGGTGTTCCACAGGGATCAGTCTTGGGACCTCTACTGTTTGGAATCTATTTCTGCAAAGTACAAGCAAAAACTAATGGTCTGTGGCTGACAGGAGTTTGCTGATGACTGCAAACTGGGACCGGTCATATAATCTCCAAATGATGTCAACATCCTACAAGAGGGTCTTACACAAACAAATGATTGGTGCCTAAGTCATGGCCTTAAACACAATGCAAAAAAGTGTATTATCATCCCTTTTGGTAAGGGCGATATTTCTGCTAATTACTACATCAATAGCAACACCTTAAGTATGCACTCTGTGGTGAGAGACCTGGGCACATAGGTTGACAGCAACCTCACCTTTGACCACCATGTCACCACAGTGGTAAGAAGGGCATTCTGTATTGCTCATTTCATAAGTAAGAGCATTGCCTCCAGAAAAAAAAGAAGTTATAACCTCCCTGTACTCTTCCCTCATCAGGCCAATAATTGAGTAAAACGCCCCTTTCAGTATGTACTTTTTCAAGCACCTGCAGCAATTGGAGAGACCACAAAGATTTCTCTCAAGGAAAATTCTAAGATTTCAGCATCTGTGCTATGTGGATTGTCTGAAATCACTGTCACTTTATTCTGTTTCATCTCTGCATATAAGGTACTCTCTGACCCTGCCTTATTGGAAATGCTGCATCTCATAAGTCAAATGGTACACAGGTTACTCGCTGTAAAGACCTTAACTTGGTATGTGACATTAATAGAACTTGCTTGATGGACAGATTTGTCTTCCAGAGGTTACCACATCTTTGAAACAGACTCCCACTTCATGTCAAACAGAGCACCTTATTGACAATCTTTAAACGCGATCTGGACAATTGGATGGGTAACCATAAATTCACCCTGGAGGTTCCACCTGTGTCCCTCTTGGACAGGGGCAATAGGTGCTGATTGTGGAATTAAGGGTAGAATTTGGCTAGGCATGTAAGGCCCCTAGGGCCATTGGCCTAGTAACTTCCTATGACCCTGTGATCTTATGTACTCATAGCCGGCCTTAGGCATATGCCAGTTAGGCTTCCACCTAGGGCGCTGCGCTAGTAGGGGCACTTTTCCAGTAATTTGGATGGTGTAGGTAGACCAGGATGGGGGCACCAGGTAGTGTGGGGAAGCGCTGTGGAGCCCTTTATCTGAGGGCACCATTTGAGTAAAGGCCGGCCCTGTGTGTACTTAAACTTATGGACAATTTAGAGACCAGCAGCGTTGACTAGGTTGGAAGGTTTGCCTATGTACTGTCATTGCATAATATCTGTACCCCTGGAAATGGAAGGAAAATCCCTCATGATGACAAACCTACCACATTAATTGTGTTTATTCAAATCACAGGCATTTTCTAAATGTCATGATAGATGCAAAATAATTCAGATAAATAGCATGATTGGCAGTTGAAAGTGTAGAATTAATTGACGTGTTATTAAAACATACTTTTCAGACTTAAAATGAGACTGTAAGTGAAACATTATATGAGGCAGACATTATATATACTAAGAATTAAATAAGAACAATAGCTTTTTCTAGGCAGTAAACTAATTGGACCAGTCAGAGCAAATAAATTAAACTTTGGGCACCTAAAATATTCATACAGTCTTAAAATCCCAATGATTTTTTTTCAGTCAGAGCACCCAAGAAGTGAAAGTCCTGTTGTACTTTAGTGCAAGTGTAAATCAGTAATTGAGCATGTCCAACCTTACCAAATCCATCCTTAGAAAAACATGCTTATGCCCATAAACCCAATTATTTTAATGTCCAAGTCTGGAGAGGACCAAACAGAACTCCACACTTGAACTTTGTAACCATAATGCCAACTCTGGCCTATTCTGCAGACATTCTTCATAAAAAAAGTCAGTTGCTTCAACAAAATCTCTAGATTTTATCTGGAATAATAGCCCAGCTTAGTGATAAGGCCAAAAGTAAAAGAAAAACTAAGGCCAAGTGGTTGGGCATAATAAATTAATGATATTAAAACAGACATAAGGACTATCAAGCAACAAAGTAGTAATATAAGAGTTCCAGGGCAGCACTGTTAACTAACAAGGGTGAAGATGCTGAGAATGCCAGAAAGGTCTGTTCCAGATATCACACTAACTTTTGAAGATAAAGCAATACAGACTTTGGTCTGAAATAATATTAATAATAAAAAAGTTAAGTCTTGTGCACATCTCAAAGGCTAAAAGCAGAAATAATTTGAAAGTAACTGTCCCAGGTTTCTCTAGTGGTAGCCATCTTCCACTGTCTTAGCAGGCCATATCATTAAGAAATGACCAAGAGAGTGCCTGATTGTCTAATCCATTGCCAAACTTGTATACATGGCTAAACACTGAAGAAAAGCTTCAAGAGGAGCAGAATTGGTAAAATGATTATATCATATTTTATTGTATTATATCATAGTATAAAAGGTTATATTTTGTTACGTCTGCTTGCATTTTGATGCAGAAAGGTCTGCCAGCCTGCTCTGACTTCTGCGATCAGAATTAACTTTCGTATTTTGGCTCCCTTTTCAGCAAACAAAGTTTAAGATTTAAACATTACCACAAGCTGTAAATGCATAAAAACACTTCTAGGCTAAGAATGCTGTTTCATAATCAACCTAGCTGACCATGCAGTTAAAAAAAGGGAAAAACAATGTGTTCTCTGACTACTAAATGGCTGTTCAGATTACTCTTGAGACTTCAGAGAGGAAAATATTCCAAGATTTTGTAGTCTTTTTTGATTGTAGCAGCTTTAAAATGTTCTGAAGCATTACTCGCAGAATCTTTCAGCTAGCTAGTGTGTGCATCACCGATATATTGGCTATTGTAATTAGTAAGGCCAGGTTAAACATGGAAACAAAACCATTAGTAATAGCAGATGGTAGCAGCTTTCTTGAATTTGTAGATAACCTTATGATGTGAATACATTTATTGTGACTGGATCACGGTTTACGTGGTTACGTGAATGTGTTAGAATTCCTGGATTTTTCTGAAGGCAGTAGTCTTTCATGCTAAATCAGTACAGAAGCTGCAAGTACTTGTGATGAAACATTATATTGGTCAAATTCATAAAAGAGTAGTTGTGGCAACAGGGATAAAGTATGAAAGTTGAAGGTTTTTTGGGAGGGCATGAGAAATGATCATTGAAGTGCTTAGTTGATTTGCAGTGGTTGCAGACAGTTTTAAATTATGAGCTTCAGATGAAGCTGATGGTGCAGATTCTTAATATGGTGACCTTGCAGATACTGTCAAGGCTGACAAGAATGTGTTTCCTACATACAGTGTAATCAGTCCTTTCACAAAGAAATGAAGGGTTTTTATGCTCCCATGAGTGGAGGATTGTCATTCAGTACAGGTCTGTGTAATATAGTGCATATTGGAAGGAAAACAGAATGTGTAATGCATAAATAGTACACTGCCTTGAAGAGACAGAATACCTCCCCATGTAACCATAACAAGCAGTTTTAAATGGTTGTAGCATTATACAGACATTTTCATACATGCAACATATGTAGCTCACTACATTACACAGTGAAAAGGCAATTTGTAAATTAAAGATATTACTACCACGTTGGTAGTTTTGCCACCGCTAGGAATTTAAACTGCAGTTAGAAAATAAAATACAGTTAGAAATGAACTGCAGGTGAGTTGAAGGACAAGGATCCAAGGATCAATGTAGTATTAGCAATGTTTACAGTACAGAACCAGTTTGCAGTGTGCAGAGGATACAGAAAACATGACTTATTGTTACTTACCTGATTAATAGAAGACAGATGGAAGGTAGATTGTAAAGCTGCATCATCAGGAAGAAGAAAGGGAGATTAACAGTATTTCAGTCTGTATTATGGACACTTTATGTATGTAGCTAAATGAGTAAGTACTGAACTTCCTGAATGCATTTTACAGAACCATGGTGGTGGAAGAGAGATATGGAGAGGAGACTTACTTGGACTTGGCTATGCTGGTGATAAACATCCACTAAGTCACTGATTATTAATACACAGGGTCAATAAAACTGGACTCTTACATTCTATTGCTTGTGGAAACTCTGATCTTTACTTGTCCTTCAACAATGTTTCTGTTACTGGACATGTTATTTATTATGCTAGAACCTGAATGTATCCGGATAAGACTGCAATTACATTAGAGTTGCTTATACAGTAAGTGTTTCTGTTGGATTACTAATATTTTGTGCTGTCTGATTATTTTGAAATAATTTAAATAAACCATTCTTGGCAATTTAGAAACAGAAAGATTTATGTGCTGTGTATTTTGCTATTCTTTGAAAACAATCTTCCTCTTTTGTATATGTTTTCCTCTGCTAATAGATATGTGTTTTTGAAATTTGAGCTAAATATCTCACCTACTTTTGAGATCCAGCTATAGTAAAAAAAAAAAAACGTTTGTGTGTTTCAGTTGATTTAGTCTGCTTAGATTTATTAAAAAATCAATTATGATTTTTTTTCTTATTGGAAATTCTCTACATATTTTATTGGCATTTATATACCTTTACCAATATCATGGCGTTTGCTCTTCTGTGATACAGAAATGGTCCTGAATTTGCAGTATGGTGCCATCTCCCTTGTTCTTTTTTGGGTAGTATAAAAACTACAGTTATTGCTGAACGTATATATTAATTTTTCTCATGTGGTTGTTTGAGTGTGTTGACCAGCAGCATTGATATATTGTGGGAGTTTGCCTTTCAGTGTTTAAGAGCATTAGCTATAGATTGGTAATATCCTTCCGTATGGGCAGCTCAAGGTCCGGCAAGTATACCAAAGCCTTTATTTTGTAATGGGTACTTTGTAAGTTACACATATTCTGCCCACACACAGCATAGGGAATAAAAGTGACATCTGGACATACCATCCTCAGAACTTCTTTGACACCAGTCCGAACTCCATCTTCCATCGTCTGTCTGAATGCCTATTCATCTGCTGGTTACTTAGATGCCTCGGATGTGGGATGGGGAGGCCTCCTTTGGTCCTCTGATAGTGCAGGGCCTTTGGTCTCTTCAGCAAAAGAAAAACCACATCAATGTCAAAAAGATAAGAGCTTTTCTTCTAGCGCTTCAGGCTTTTCATTCTCTTTTCCTTTCAGGGCCCCTCAAGAGTCTCAGACAATGCCACATTGATGTGGTATATCAACAAGAAAGGAGGGATGAAGTCTTATCTCCTGTGCAGATAACCCTTCAAGTTTAGGATCTAGCTATCCAGTATCAGGTGACTCTTCAGGCAGTTTACATTCCCTCGGATAAGAGCACAGTGGCAGATTCTCTGAGCAAGTCCATAACACAATCCTACAAGTGGATGCCTCACCGGGATGTTTTTCTAGACATTGTCCACCAGTGGGGTACTCCTCAAGTAGGTGTATTTACCTCCCCTTTGAACAGACAACTTTGTCTCTTTTGTGCCACAGTCCCATATCCTCTGGCCTGGAAGATAGACACCCTCTCTATTTCTTGCAAGGGGATGTTTCTTTATGCCTTCCATGCTCTTCCCCTCATTCCAAAGGTCTTGTTCAAGATAAAACAGGATGCTCCCAAAATCTTGCTGATGGATTCCCGTTTTGCTCAGACAACATTGGTTCCCTCCTCTTCTGCATTTAGCCAAGGGCAATCATCACAAGTTACCTTACAGGGTGTTCCTAGTCCACAAGACAAAGGATCTCTCATCCATCCCCACCTGTCTACCCTTCAACTGCACATGAGTGATAGTGTTTGGACTCCCTTCAAACACCTTATTTCTGAAACATGCTTTGGGTCTTGCAGGAGGCCAGGAAACACACTACTAGAAGATTTTATTTATCCAAATGGAAGAGATTTTCTGTTTGGTGTCTTTCTCGTAACCTGAATCCACTTACTGTGGATGTTCCTTTAGTTCTCTCTTGTTGTGTGACCCGCTCAATTCTAGGTTGGTGTATTCCTCTATTATGACCCACCTGTCAGCTACTTCTACTCGACTGCTTTTGACTCCCCCTTTGGTCTTAAGATTTGAGGTCAAACAGTTTCTTAAAGGCATACTTTGCATTAGGCCTCCCAGGAAGCCTGTCCCTCCTTCCTGGTACCTTAATTTTGATTTTAGAAAAATTGACTCAGGCTCCTTTTGAGCCTGCTGCTTCATCTTCCTTAGAGCATTGCCTTTGGAAGACTGTTCTGCTTTTGGGCCTAACTTCTGCCAGATGGGTGTCTGAGCTGCAAGCCCTTATAGCTGTTCTTCCCTTTATAGTTTCCATAAGGACAGGGTGTCCCTTCATAGCAATCCTTCTTTATGCCGAAGGTAGTTAATGAATTATCTGTTAATTAGTCTATTCAATTGTCCACTTCCTCTTCTCCGTAATCTGCTAATGAGTGGGTTTTGTACACCTTGGATTTGCATAGACAACTCTGATATTTTTTGGATAAAACTAAAGCTTTTTGATCTGAACAGCTTTTTGTTTCTTTTCTTCCTAGTTCTTTAGGTTTGGCTGTTTTTAAGCAAACCATTTCTTCTTGGATATCTAAAGCCCTTTTTTTTGCTATTCTTTTCATGGGAAGAACCTTCCTTCTTTTGTTGAGGTTTGTTCTTGTGTTTTTTCAAGGGTTTGGATACTAATTCTGTTCTTGAGACAACTACGTGGACTTCTGGGTATACCTTTACCACGCACTATAAGTTGGATGTGATGTCTAGGACCAGAGCTAGTTTTGCTAGGGCCATTCTCCATGGGTTCTTAGAGGGCTCTGCTAGTCCTTCCTCCTCCCACACTTCTTGAGCTATTTTACTCTCCCTAATGTAAAGAATATTACAACAGGGATGTGGAAGGACATAGTACAGTTATGTAAAATCTTACCATAATGGTAGATGTAATTCTATTCACTGTTGCAGTATTTGCTCCCTCCCCTCAGGTCCTTTTTCCTTCTGGATGTGCTTGTTACCTGATAATATCCTTAGGCTGTTATTCCTACTGGAACTTTTTCAGTTCTGAGGATGGTACATCTGGACGTCACCTTATATGGCATATGCTGTTCGCGGGTAGCATACGTATGATATACGACGTACCAATTACAACCTAAAGCTTTTGGTATATTGGCTGGACATTAGGCTGCCCCGGGCAGGGATCCCTATTGTAAAGAATACTGCAACAGTGAAGAGAAGAACATCTACCGTTATGGTAAGATTTTACAGAACTGTACTTTCCTGCAGAATGCCTCCTCTCTTTATTTTCACTGTCAGTAGGAAACAAGACAAGAGCGCTATTATGCTAACAAGTTGTAGTTCATTCTAGTGAGTTGTTAGTTTATGCCATTTAGACTGAGTTTTAAATACAACAAAACTGACCAGTCATACCTCCCAAATTAACCTCATTATGAGAAACTTTTTCTAATATTGAGTCTTAAAAAGTTTGTTTCCTCTGTTTCACACTATAAGGGTTTGTCACACATTCAGCGTTAAGAATTTTTTTAACTAATATCTATTATAAATAATTTTGAATCATATTAATTCATCAAAAGAACTTTTTATAAAACATTTTAACCATCCCTTGAGCTTCCTAGTTAAACTTCAAAGCTGTTAGTAAGTTTTCCACATTCTTTCAGTTTATTCCACATTATAAGAGGTAATGTTCCACATTTTGGGGGTGGAAGGCTGAGAGCTACAGTTGCAGTGTCTCACTTGGGTAGTCACAGTAATATTAGTGAGAAAACGGTATGCAAGCCTCTTCTTTCAGAGGGCAAACATGCTGAATCAATCTTAGATATGATCTTGGCCCATATGGATAGTCTCAAAGACATGTCTGATCTCAGCATATATGGAGAGCCTCAGAAATCTCTCTCTGCTACAGAGAGCAATGTTTGTATGACAGAATCCACGACTGGGTGAGAAAGAAATGACACAAGGTATGATAAGTTGATACTCAATTACCTAATGCTTGAAAGAGATAAAGCAACCGGTCAGAAGGTTAATACTGTTTAGAAAAACTGTTTTTGTCGTTTGAAGAAAATAAGCACAATTTATGATGTTGAAATCTAGAGTAACATTATTCTGGTAGCATTTTTTCTATCTGGTGGGAATGCTGTGATGCTATCATTCCTAATCTACAGAACAGAGAAAAGATTCTGTTGGGATCCTTAAGACAGGAATATGGGTTTTAAACCAAGACCTATGCATTGTTTAAGAAAAAGTAATGCATTACTTTATAGTAGATGCATATAGAATGAAATGTGTTGTTTACTGTGCATTAGTTTTTGGTTCATTCTATTTTATACACAATCAGCATTCAGTTATTGCATTACTTAAACAAGTGCACTTCATATTAGTTATGACAGCTGCTAATTTTGTTGCACACAGGATGTCTATATCTTAACGCAGAAGTTAAGCCTGAAGTGTGCTGTCTTCTAGCTGGATTTTCCTCTGTGAGAAAAAATTGTATTAGCGAGTTTCTATTTAATATGCAGGTTTCATTTTAAATGTGTTCTAATGACAGATTTGTGAAAGGTCAGTTCATAGAGCTCCGATCTATTTTCCCCCTTGATTAGCCTTAATCAAAGCCATTGCATTCCTTGACCTTAATAAAGCTATTTTTCTTGACAAATAAAGACTGTCTTAACAAGCAAAGCTCATTTGGGCTGAAACTAAAGCCAAGTTAAGATGGTGTTGTTAGGTCCTCATTAAAGTTCTCAGCGTGAAGTACAGAAGGGAAGGGTGGTGAAAATAGGCTTTGCAAAACTACCCCTTTTCTTTCAGTTTAATTAATCAACTTCTATGCATCCGTTTGCATACCCTGGGAATGCAGTCATTGTGGTAAAGAAAGGGTATACATACAATAGGAGAATTCATACAAACTGTAGGAATGCCTGTTGTATATCACCAGCCACCATCTGCACAAATAACTAGTGACATAGCAAAGTTATTTTGGCATAATGGACATTAATAACTAACACTCATGAAGCTAAGTCGTTCTATACCTTTTTGCTTCCTACTTTCTGGCTGTCCCAGTGCCCCTGTCCATTGCAGGGTTTACCAGCTCCTTTTTCCACTACCAGGTTTTCTCCGACTCAGGGCTGGGGCTGGCATGGATCTTAAAGGCATCTTGTGGGGTCATGCTGGAGACTGCTTTTGCTGGACCTACTCCCATTCCCTCCCTTCTTCTGCATTCATTTATTCTATTTGAGGGTATGGCTCTGTTCAGGAAGTACATAGAAGAATGTCCCCCCTCCCCAGAATAGGCACGCTCATCCCTCCTTGCTAGTGTCTCAGACTCCCAAGCCACTGACCAAACACTCAGGTTGCCTAGGCCATAGTTAGCGTTTCATCCCACTACACCACAGTGCTGACTAAAGTTAAATCAGTTTTGTAAAAGTATATGTGAATGCAGCTTTAGGCTTATATAAGCAGAGAATGTGATGTTCATAATCGGTCTCATAAATGGCTGTAGAAATTGGCTCGAGCAAATAAAAAAAACTGAGCTAAGATTTTAACATACAAAGAAATGCTGTTTTACAGAAATAAAAAAAAAAAACGTTCCATTTCCAGTGGCCCACATGACAGTGATTTAGCTGCATTTATTATAATATTGACCTGGGTTCTAGCCTACTTTGGAGACCAGTGGTTTCATCCATGGTGAGTAAGTTTAAAACATGTTACAATTTCTCCCTTCTTCCCCAGGGAGATAGTTTGGTTTGGTAAGGGCACAAGGGTGAGACGCCGTTGCAGACCTTAGGGCCTTAATGCGGTTTATGCATCTGTCTATGAGTGCATGCTTGCATTAGTTTAGCTATAGAAGAGCGAACATTCATCACTGATTGATCATTTTCACAGTGTTTTTTTCACTTCTTTACAGAGCATGTCATTGTCAGAATTTCATTGCCTCCCTCTTTTCCTCATTAGCCATCCTTGGTCAAATATTGTTGCAGACCCCAACTGCGATCAGCCTGCCTCTGGATAGGTAAGTTGGAACCTGAAGGAAAATGATGATTGCAAATATAGTAGCAAAGAGTAAACCTTTGGTTGTGGGAGTAGCTGGCAAAAAAGTTTAAAATACTTAGTTTCTACATTTTTCACAGCTAAGCAAGGTATGTCATATTAGTTAGAATTCTGTTAAAAGTCATTAGCTGTACTTCAGCTGTACAGTAGAACTCCAATGCTTGCTTGCTTGCTGATAATGTGAAATGGATAACAAGCTGCCTGATGGTACCATAATCATTTGACTGTGTACCTTAGCTTGCATTCAAGCAGTAGTTTTCCACCAAGGATTTGAACTCTGGCTTCCATCTCTTCAGTGTATGTGGAAGTAAAGGGATATTATTATGAAACTGTGTTTTATAGTGAAAAAAAATAATGAGTTATTTCAAAGTGTTTATTTTAGGAAAGGAACAGGGTGATAGTGGAGAACACTGGACCACATCAGTGTTTTTTGCTTAGCTCTTAGAATATTGTAGCAGTTGCATACTTTGAGAGATGCTGTTGTAACTTTGCTGACAAGTTCTGAAAATAGGTCACATGGCATGCCTCTGAACTTCTTTGCTTAAGAACACTTGACAAAGCCAAAAATAATGGGGGGATAAAGGCCTAAAGTTAGGGACAATTTTTTAATATTACTCTAATTCACTGAAAAAGTTAAAACAACAGGTTTTGCATCAACATGCATTTTCTGAACAATAAGACTTATGAAACAAAATAGGCAAAATCAGGGTAGCTGAGAGGTATGCTCAGTGGTCTGAAACCCAGCCAGAGTCCAGGGCTTTATAACTGGCCTTGCTGTGAAAGTAAGTGTACAGTAATGAGCAAGACCGGTCATGCAGTCTTTCCTTCCTGACAGTCCGATTGGCTTAGAGTTTTTCTTCAACAACCCTGATAACATACTTGCTTCTGGACATATCACCAACCCTAAAATACAGGAACCTTGGTGCTTGCTATTTTTCAAATGGTGCATGTGTGCAGAGTCACGGAAATCTTTTGTGTTAGTGCCTATTCTTGCAAAACACCTAAATAAAATATGTATCTTTTTCTCAGTAGAGTAGTTGAAAAAATCTACATCTACAGTGGAAAAACTTTGAAAAAAATAAATATATGTGAGACTAAGAGAGCATGGTTTAAGAATGGATGAGACTGCACCACTGTAGCTCGAATCAGGACAGTGAGAGGAGGGCTTTTCCCAGCAGATGCATAAAACAGTCTTCTCTGAGATGTTATTAGTTTACTATAGCCTGAAAAGTACTTGGCGATAGAGAACACTAGGCCTTGTACAGTTACATCGCTAACTATTTTAAACCTGCACTTACACAAGGTCCAGTGTTCTTCATTATCACTAGGAAAAGTCCATTCTAACCCATTTCCATAGCAGTTTCACTTTATTACCTGGGTGGAAGACAGTATTATATTGTAGAGTTTAAACTGCAGCTGTGGTAAATAAGCATTCATCTAAATAGTACATGGCTGTTTAACATGTTTACATAATAAAGCAGTGGCACTAAAACAGTGTGCTTTAGTTCAGATCTATATCCAGTTTCTTTGAGTTAAAGCTGACATAAAAGAAAGAACTGGCACTGTTTTCCAAAAATAAGTTCTAAGACATTACATATGAATAATGCCTCACTAGTCCATCAGAGACCAGCTTTTGTGTCATTTTCACTGTAGAAACTTGGTTCTGACTCTGAAACAGATGAAGATGGAAGGCAGCTTATCAGTACATCAAGGCAGTAGTATTTCTATGTGGAAGACATGACATTTTATCAAGTTGGGGCACCATAGTGAACATTTTCAGTTCCACTTGCACAAGTCTGCATTTTAGCTGGACTTGTAAAATATATGCCCCCTATATTACAGACAAGACAACTTATGCAGCAGTGGCAGTTACTTCCCTATTGAAAGAATGCAGTGACACTAGGCATGAGGAAGAATGTACTTAGAAATGTAGATAATGTCCTGTTTGGGAGTGAAGTGATGCAGACTGCATCATTTTGAACCATTCCTTTATTTGCAGGAAGAGGGAATTCACTATTTAAACCTTATAGCCGGTGTAAAAGTCATAATTTTTTGGAGGCCCTGTTTACCTCTGACTGGGATTTCCCAGCTCACTCCATAGCTCTTTCTCTTATTGCGATCACCTTGGGGAGCACTCCAGAATGTCCCTTCTCCTGGTGGGTCACTTCGTTCCAGATAGAAAGGACCTCTTAGTCATATGGGCTGTGTGATTTGCACATGCACCCGGGAGAAGAACAAAGGAGCTAGGATCATCATACTGCAGTCTAGCTGAATTTCCTTTCTGCTACTGCTATGTTCCACCCCTACATACTAACGTGGATGTCAGGCAGGGCAGACAATGAGGAGGAGCACCTTGACTGTATTCCATGCCCTGGGATCTATAGGCTGGCCACACCTGCTCTATTCTCCCATCTTCAAGCCCTGCATTGCTTTCACCAGAGAACCACGAAAGAATATACAGGCATGTTCCCCCCACCCCCACCTCAGGATAGGCACGAGCATCCTGTCTGCCAGTAGCATCAAATACCCAAGCCACAAAATAAAAATTAGTCACCTGGTTGTATTCAGGGCTTTATTCCCCTAATGCATCAGTCTCGCAAAAGGTCATAATTTACAGTATATTCCATGTAGGAAGAAAAGCATAGTTTACTTCTGCATCTTAAAAATCAAAAATTGTTTATTTCTATTTTATAAAAAATAAACACGCCATTATTATGTTATGTAAACAAGTGCACTTCTGAACTAAAGCACTCTAGTTTAAGACCACAGTTTAGAATGTGTGATAAAACAGATGCTCCCTGATAAGATGTATGTTTATTTGTCACTGCTGCAGCTGAAAACAATGTGTTTGTGGTATATTTATTTATTACACACACACATACATACCCACATATGAAAAACATTTGCACACATGACTAGTAGGCAGCTGTCTAAATGAAAGCTAGGAAAAAAATTCTGCTTAAAACTTGTTAATACATGCTTTCACCATCTTACTCACTGCTAGTTGTATTTCATCATGCTGAGTCACTGAAGTACTGCAGTCTGAATTGGTTAAGATCTGAGAACAGAAAACAAGTATAAAGAAATAAAGGGAAAGTATAAAGGAAAGCCCCTTTCAATGTGCAATGCCCTTGGTTTGGCACACTGCTAAAAGATTAGCCGCATGCAGATGAAGTGTGGTCAGCCAGCCACCAAAAGCGCAGGATATCCTCAGAGTTCACGAGTATTGTCTGTTGCTTCACTTATCAGTGCTGCAGCCAACACACAGTCTGTGGTTTACTCTGTTTCTTTTGGAAGAGGCCACAGTGAGGCTGTAATCTGCTACTTTTATAGTATTTACCTAGAGATGTGCTGTGGCTGGAACAGTCAGACTGATAATTTAGGGCTCCCTGCTTCCCTGCTGACTTGATCTGTGCTTGCTGCTTTCTGTTAGAAGGTAAATATGAAAGTGTTTAAGCAAACAGAGATTTGTTGTTCATTTGAGAAGCTTGTTTAACACAAAGATAATACAGTGGAGTACTTTAGAATCCACAACTGGCAGTATATTAAGGCCAGCAAGACAATAAATTAGGAATTCCTCAAGTAACAGTAACATCTAAGTAATTCATTTGTAACCTGTTTTTATGAGGTACATAGAAAAGCAGCTTCAAAAACAAACTCGAAAGCAAAATGTGAAGCATATTGTAAGAGCATCTAAATACTTAGAGTTGGATTCTCTGTCTCCATCTTGGCAGTGTATATGTATTTTCCTGATATATTTAATTGTTGGGATAGGCCCAAAAAAAGTTTGTGCCAGATGGAGCTTCCATTTCTGGCTGTTATATTAAGACTTGCACATTCTGGAATTGTAGAACTTAGCTTCCTAAAAGCTCTTCCCTAGTATCTGAGGCATTCTAATGACACATATTGCTTGAACAGGGAAAATACATTCACTCTGACAAACGCATAATACTGTTTATTGCTTCAACTCCATTTCAAGTTTTACCTGTCTGAGTCATGTCCCCGCGCTTTCCAGATGAATACAGTCTTGAGATCAGTGCTAAATCTACTGTTGGTGTTTATCGTCAGATTTTATTTTGTTTGTATATGCTGGACTATTTGAAATCCACGTGCGACTCAGAGCTGGATTACAGTCAGATGGGGCTTTAGACAGGGTAATGGACCAGGCCACCCCCCAACAGCCATTCCAGTGTCCTTTTATTTGACTGTCTTTCCCCAGCTACCATAAACACTATTCATACCTGTCAATTTGTATACTATTTTTCTTTACTTCTGGAATTATTACAGAGATATGTATTTAATTTAAAACTTTTATTTCAGATTTTAGAGCACAGACACTGATGGGTATTTGCTAAAGAAAACCGCCTCACATTGAAAACAGTATTAGCATGAGCAACAGTAAATACTTCCCTTGAAACTATCATTCATTAAAATGGTGAGTGTACCTTGGGCCCCAGGCTGTTTTCAAACCATCGGCCCCCTGCAAAACATTTTTAGGTCCATACATAAATGCATGTGCTTTGATTTCACCTTTCTGATTGTTTTAAATTCTACTTCTTGTTTAATGCAGCAACATTTGTTAGTGTGTGTTTAGTTTTTTTCCAGTAAGCAGTGAAACAAAACATACAAACCAGTATTGACAAAAGTACACATTTTGGAACATTTCAATCATAAAAGGCCACTCAGATTGCTGTCATTATAATGAAAAAATAGCCAAATTCAAGAATTATGGCCACTTTCACAACTGTATACACATCACATGTCTAGCTTTGATAAAAATGTCTACAGTAACGTATTTCAGTTTGCTGTATGTAAATGCAGACTAGTCCTGCAGATATGGACTAATGACTTTAATTTTATCCACTCATTAGGGTTAGTCATTTTCTTTCTACAGTAACTTATTCCAATTTGCTTTACACAAATGCACATTAGTCACCCAAATACAGATTAATTATCAGCTTAGAAGGGTCAGTTGTTTTAGGCAAAGACATTTCCCAAATGTCAAAACATAATAAAAATAATAATAATAATAATGACCAATATCATATATTTCAAATTTGTTACACACACACACACACACACACACACACACACACACACACACTAGCCAAAGTATTCAAATTTCATTCACACACATATACACATTAGTCTTGCAAAGTCAGATTAAAGACCGTTTAAAAATTACCCGATAAGAGCATAAGCTACTTTTCATTTACAGACAGCCTCCCATCCCCACCAGCAGTTATAGCCACTTTGATGACTGTGTGCAACTGTTATTATTATGAAATCACAAAATTACATGTATTTTATTGGTAGTTTTGGATTAACTACATAGAAGTTTATAAAGATCACTGTCGTCATAACATAAGATTCAGAAGTGTAGCACAATTTAAATAGAAGAGTATTTATGAGAATATAAGTATTAACCATCTGATAACGAATGCTAAGTCAGTATGCTCAGTTACTGCAGAAGTAAAGGTGATCTGAATAATTCCACAATTAAAGATAACTATTGCAAAGGTTGCCACTGGCAAACTTTACATTTCATTACTTCATTTAGAAATGCAATGTCTGCTGTCCTTGAAGAATAAATTGCCAGTGTTGCATTAAGAAATTGGTGTGCTGATGATTTTGCCATAATATTTCTTTAACTAGGTCAGCTATGTGAATGGCTAGCCAACAAATAATAGTTTCATAGTTACTAAGCATGCGGTCTTAAAGACCTTTAGGGAACCTATCTTAAATTCCCAATTTCTCCAAAGCACTGTCTGGTTAAATGACTTGCTCAGTATCATGCAGTAGATAAATGAAGTGGAAGGATTCAAACCCTGCAAAGGCAGCTTATTAACAAGCTAGAGCTTTAGTTCTCTGTGCTAACTGCCAGAGTAACAGTTTTGAACTAAATGTAGAAATCCTTTACAACCCCGTCTTGCATAGTACTGTGATATAGTTATGATACAACAATGTCTACATAACAGATACTGAAGGTCAGGCATCTGTGATCATCACTCCCAAATACAGAATGTGCGACCTGGCAAATGTCAGTTCCTTTCAATTGCTGGAGGCTGTAAAGAAGGTGCTACAAAATACATTAATAGAATGCAGTATACTTAGACTACAAAATACAAGATGTTTTGGCTATATTACACAATTTGGGCTTGTTAATGAATTAATTAATTCTTTAGTGCAATAAATAAACAATTAAAGATAATATGAATGCTGCAGCAGCTTTTGTTCAACAACACACTGTCATACAAAAATCAGAAATGTTAGGGTTACAGCATCCATTTTATTTTTGGAAGGGGAGGGGGGCCTTACATGCTCGCAGGATGGCTATATCTCATTTTTGACCTCCCTATGTCTTCTCTATCATGAAGAATAACTGTCCCTTCTGACATCATTCAGTGCAGGTCTGACCTACTTGAATGAATAATGACTGTATTGTTGCAGCGACACTTCCAGAGTCATAGATAGATCCTAGACAAATGCAGCCCTATGCAGGGTAATAAATCTGGCCCCTGCCAACCATACCACTATCCCATTACTTGGTTGTCTCTCCCAAGTTACCATAACCACTGTTCAAACCTGTCAGTGTACATACTATTTTATTCTTTACTTTTACAGTTATGACAAAGGTTTGGGATTCATTTAAATATTTTATTCCAAATTTCACAGAAAACCCCCCCACTGATAATCGGTTTCTAAACAAGGCAAAATAATCTCGCATTGAAAACAGACTTGGCATGAGAAACGGTAAACTTCTATTCCCTTGAAACTCCTATTTAGTGAAAAGGCATCTGACAGCCCATCAGTCTACAAGAATCATGCTGGGATTCATACTCAAATAGTGTATAGTGAAGTACTAACAATTAAATAATAAACACAATGTCAACATTCAACAGGTCCAGGAAACTAAGGATCACATCCAAAGAACATCACTCATATGACAATATTCCTGTTTACTACAATCAACAGTCCAGAGGACCAGGGTCTTGAGTCTGTGTGACAGTGCATTGTAAATGGGGCATCACACACACACACACACACACCCCACCCCACCTCCATGCTACTTGTTTTTCTACTGCTGTAATAAAGTAAAAGCAACAACTATACATTGCTCCCATTTACTGCTGAAGTTGATCCTGCTGTAAGTTAATAAATTGTGCAGATTCATGTACGACTGTTATTGGTGCTGCCTTTTTCATTGGACACAGAGCCACTGAAAGAGACTGTAAGCTAAGCATCAGTTTTAAAGAGCCTAGCAAGAGAATTTGGCAGTTGAATTATGAAATAATTTTTTATGTGGTTCAAACTTTTTTTCAGTGAGGCTGTGTATGGCTGTGACCCTCAGCCAGCAGGGGGCCCTAAGCAGCTGCCTATATTATCTTGGGGTTGGATCCAGCTCTACCCTGACTCTGGCCTAATAGTTTATTCTCTTGATCTGAAAGTTTTACATCTGTTGTTAGAGCTGGCTACTAAGGAAAACATCACTTTTCAGACTCCTGCTTTGAGGTTCTGATTTCAGATGTGCATATAAATGTATAAGTGAAATAATAACTTCATTTGCCTCACCACCATTTTTTTTAATTTTTGGTCTACAAGCTTTTCAAAATGTATGTAGTCTAATAATAAATTCCTTCTGTTAACTGCATCCAGAATCATCTATGTGTACCCCTTTCCAGTCATTGTACATTAATGTGTTTCCTTTTATTTGACATTTGAATTTATCACTAGCAAGTATAGAGAAAGCCCTCTGCGTAGGCACTTTTTACTCGCATACTGGGCAGACAACTGCCTGTTTTCACAGCTATATCAGTGTGTCCGCTATGGCTACCAGTCACATCATCTGACTCCATGGCACATACCCTGATATCGTGCCATGTTCCCCTTAGTATTATTACTGACTGGGATCTCTGCTAAAAACGAGCCCATGCAGCAAATAAATATAGCAGGAGTCCTAGAAAGACTGTTATTTGAATTAGTTTGATGTTATTCATTTGTTTTGTTAAGCTGGCATAAAGTGGCCCATTTGTAGTGGAGATCCTTGGAAAAAATCCCCAAACATGCATGCAAAATAAAAAAAAAAGATCATGATGACAGTGGCAAACACAGAAAATATAGGCAGAAGTATACATAAACAGTTTTAGAATTAAGTTAATGTAAGAAAAAATAGGTATAAAATATGAAATTAAAACATAAGCTGAACATAATAAATGCAAGATGGAGATGATTATGCAAAGTAGATACTAAGAATAACAAAACAAGTAAAATTAAGCCAGTGGCCCACTGGCATAGTAATGCACCTGTATACTGAGCTGGTGATATACTAGGTTAATTTACTGAACCCAGAGTCAGAGGTCCAGCAATAATAGCATAAGATCAAGAGTCTAATAACCAGCACTCCTGTAATGGAGAAGGACATGGTAAAAAAACACCACTGCAGGAGTGCCTCCTAATAGAACCAAGGCCTAGCGCATAGTGGACAAAGTAAAGTAGGCTGGAGGTCCAGTCAGCATTTGTTGATGATCAGTCGACTAGATATTCTGGCTCACATGGGAATGCACGCTGTGCCTAGCATTCAACATACAACACATTGCAGTCACCCCATAAAGTTGTATGTTAAGGATTAAAGAAGTAATACAAATTAGCCTGAGACTGCATTATGACATGGAAAAATATGTTGTCTTTGACCAGTTCCAGATTTCTGCTTGCTCTATTGATTCCAGTTGTTGTTGTTTCTTTCGGCTTTTCCCGGTTAGGGGTCACCACAGCGGAACTCCGGTCTGCTAATGATTGGTAGTTGATTTTTACGTGCTGAGTTACCAGCCCTGACGGACAACCTTCAACGAAAGTACGCCCATTCACGCATGCCTCCACGCAGAAGGCGCTCTAGGTGAGAATCGAACAGGACAGCGTCTTACTGTGAGGTGACAACGCTACCGCAGCACCACCACCGCTGTCTGGCCATATTTCCATTTAGTTAGACAATATGGAACTTTTGTGGAATAAAAGCAAGGTGGGAGGGAATGTTTCCTACTAGCTGTACAGGGAAGCTGTGAGAGTTTGGAATGGGCCTTTCTGAAACAGATTTCTGTCTCCATTTCTGGAGAAACCTGCTGTATGATAAGTAGTGCAATGCGTGTAACCTGCTGTCTCATGAGTGCTTCTTGAGTTCTTCATGTGACAAAAATAATTTCCAGGAAAGGGGTCACTGGTTTGCAGTCACTTTGTCTCGCCAACAAATGTGAAATGTATAGGTATTTTTTCCTGATTAACTCTTCAAACAGTGGCAGCCCTGTTGCACTGTTGCAATCCTATCCTTTTCCTGGCTTCTGTGATACCAAAGCTTATTCTCTAAGCCAGGCTTTAAGCTGTTAGCCCCTTTCTGGCCCAGGCAGACCTGGTTTCCCATTCTTCAAAAGTTCATGCTGGCTTCTCCATTTCAGCTTACTCACCCAGCCAAGAAAATCTACCTAGATCTCTGTGTTCTCAAAATGACAGTATGGCTGCTCCAATTATTTCCTTCTATACAGGAAGTCCTTTTTGCCCCCATGTCTTTTGACCATCAAGATAGTCTTCTTGATTAGGCTCAGTTATTCATCCTCCTGTATGAGGAACATACCCAGTACTGTATGAGGGAGCAAGAGACTTGAATCGGTATACAGGTAACAAGAGTTGACTGTGTCCTTGCTTGCATTTTGACAACTGAAGGTTATTATTATGATCCTACCCCAACCTCTTAGGCGTGATGCAAGAACCTGCAGCACCACAGGGACTGCCTACGTTCTTTCACCCTGTTCTGATGCAGTGGCAAGGGCTACTGTCACCAACTTTGGTGTCTGCAGCCAATGTCCTCCTTGCAGTGGCTCACTGCCTTTGGAAACCTTTCACTTTCACTTAGAGCAATAGCTGATTCAGCTGGGAGAACCCCCCCCCCCCCAATAGTTGTCTTCTCTTGCCTACAGCTTGAAGTACAAAAGCCACAAGTTAAATCTGACCTGTAGTTTGGGCTTTATCCCTGTACACAACAGGTAGAGGGGCTTCCTCTCTGTAGCATCTTTTCATGCAAAGACTTGTGTGGACAAATGGAAAACGTATTCTTGTTGACCTTCTGCCAAGAGTATGCCCCTTTTTCATGCACTTCTACACTGATCTTGTCTTTTATTTCAGAGCTGTTTGATACTGGCCTTAGTTATTCCTCTATTAAAGTTATCCCTGTGTTTCTTTCCAGTTTTGATGTAGGCTAATACTGTTAGTCCTTTGCTTCATTCAGGATTTATGAGGCTTTGTTTATTTATTTGATTTACTTACCAAGTAAGTATGTTGGTCCTTTGACCCTTTGCATCCACAACCTGGGTCATAAGGCTTAGAATTTCATTTGATATAATGTTTCCATAGACATAACATAAAGTGTTTACAGTAAAGCATTTGATATTTATTCCAGTAGCCAAGACATTTCAAACGCTTCAGTATTTACAGCATTTAAAGTTATATGTTTTATGTCATGTTAGAATATTTGGCAAACTCAAATGCTTGATTTGAAAAAGAATCACTATAAAAATAGGTTGACAGCATAGATAATGCTAGGTATCAGCCTGAGGACATTAGATTGAAGGTACTCATGTTTGGAGATATTAGTTGAAAAAATGAGAGGGAAGACTGTTACACATCATAGATGCCTTTTGAGGGCTAATTTAATATATCACCTATTTACTACAGTAAACAAAAAGAAGGTAGGGGGTAGTGTGAAACAGCTACCCTACATTGTTGCATTTTTGTTAACTGTCTTTTTTGAAACTGCTACAGAAGTATTTTTTTAAAGATAGAGTAGTCATTCCACACGTAAGCAATTCCAGTTTGCTATGGTTGTTTTCCTAAAACTTATTTCTAATTGTTAATGAAAATAGTGGTTATAGTCAGGCATTCTTTTAGATTTGTTAGTTATGGTCTAGTTTTTGTGTAACAGGTGGTGCATTTCTTAGGGTGTGGGTTCCTGTATCTAGTTTGCGTCTCAGAGGGAGACAGTAGCTGTTATATTGTAGATATAGGTTAGTGTTGATAAAAGGAGAGTTGGTTGAGATGTAACTGGTAACCGTTTCGTAATTCTCGTGGGAAAGCAGCAATGTCTACTTCTTGTGGTAACAGTTCAGAATCTGCAGGTTGTACTGGCATTCTAAAGTAGATGTGTGTTTTGACTGGAGTTTAGAGCAATACTGGGATGCCATATTCATGCTTAGATGTTGGGATGGTTCTCAGTATTACTGTTCCAGACTCTGAAGTGAGATGATTAGCTATAGTACAGCATACCTTAAGCTGTGTTATTTTATCCACCATTAGTTCTGTATGTACTTGAAAGATAAAACTGGCCCCATAATCAAACCTCTTTTAATATTCAAAGACTAGAGAGTGGGAAAGAGAAAGAGAGAGAGAGAGATTGGTTACCTGATTGCACATTTAATATCCTATTAATAAGTTGTTAGCCGCCTGTTAAATTGTGCTGTTTCTAAATCCAAATAGGCTTCATTTTTGTATTTGGATCTGATGACCAACAAATGGAAAAGCTACTTTAAGGTCCTCAAGTATTCCTTCTGTGAAGTATCCTTTTTCTGAAGTGCAGTGTATTGTACCTGTTGCTGTACAGATAGCAGTTACAGTACTGTGTCGTCTCCTGAAACCTTGTTTGGAAGCTGAAAGTAGACCGTAATTATTGGTGCGCTGTGTTATTTGACAGTAGACCAGTTTTTTCGTGTAGTTTAGTTATGGGATGTAGGTTAGTTATAGGTCAGTAATCCTGAGGTGTAAACAAGACAATCATTTGGAGGGATTATTGATTAAAAATGTGTATTACTTGTTTAGAAGAAACAGCCATGTGTAAGAAGGAGGGATGAATAGGCAAGGATTTGGACAGGCCTTTTACAGGAGTTTTTCTAAATATTCACGTATTGTTTTGGAAGAGACAGTCCTGAAGTAGGCGACAGAGTAGTAATCAGCGGATTAGGTGATTAGCTTGAGCTATGTTCAGGAGGGGTGTTGTATTTAGAGGCACAATGTGTATATTAATTTCGGTCATTTAAGACTGCCTGAAGAAATGAAGTTTGAATCCAGTTTTCCAATATCCTTAATGACTCTCCAGTGTAATTTTGACTGAGAAGATAGTGGTGTTTTCTAGTAATGCAAGTAGGTAAACTGTGCGCCTTTTACTTTTTCTAACATCTTTTTCTAAGTGAAAGAAAGATGTTTGTTTTCTGTGGGTCTTTTATTATTTTACATCTTTACTATACCTTATCCATTAATTTCATCCCTTTACATATTTTTTTGGTAATCCAAGGGCACATTTTACCCCGTATTCTTTTTCTGGTGGCATGGTATATATATCTGTGAATTAACAACCAAAGCCTATTCACATAAAATAGGCAAAAATCAGCTGATAGAAACCACATTTCACTGCTATGCACTTATGTCTCACATAGGCTTCATCAGAGTAAAATAAAACTGTTAAACCAATCAAACATGTAAATCTCATGGCTACCAATCAAATCTCAACACCAATAAAAAGTTAACAGTTAATTCATAGTCTTAAAACTATACTCTGTAAAAAGACTGTTCTATCATTTTAGATGTCAAAAGACAAAAAAATAAAAAAAATAAAACGTACAAATAAATATATTATTACACGCACACATATATATATATATATATATATATATGTGTGTGTGTGTGTATATATATATATATATATATATATATATATATATATATATATATATATATATATACACACACACAGACATACATATACGCGTGCAGACACACACACACACACACACACACACACACACACACATATATATATAAATATATATATATATATATATATATATATATATACATATATATAAATATATATATATATATTGCAAATTAAGTAAAGAACTACATAAATATTGTCCTCTTATAATAAAAACATTTTCTTGCAAGAATAAAACATCATTATAATTAAAACCCTTGTTGGGTACTAACAAGGAACTCAGTTATATTAAGGTTTAATTGGCAAGTCAGGTTAAATGCTTGTGAAGAAACCACAGTGAAAAACTTCTCTAAAGCAAATTTCACACTCCTCAAAACCGACGTAGAATCCTTCAAAGCCCCCGAGCCTGTTGAAAATACGGCCCAGACGGCAGAATCCTTTATAAACGCATTCTATGAACACCTTCAGGAATGCATGGATCATGCAATCCCAGATAAAACCAAGACCCAATCCTCCAAAGGCAGACCCCAGCCATAAACAGACTATACAATAGAAGGAGGAAGCTACTACATGATAGACCAAAATCCCAAAAAAGGAAGGCATCTCTGATCAGTATTAGTAAAAAACTATGGGCACTCATAAAATCGTCTAAGGCCAGCTTCGAGAGAAAAATTGCACAGGACACTAAGGATAATCACAAGGCTTTCTTTAGTTATGTTAGGAACCTGGGTGGGAATTCCCAGATATGCTCAGAATTAGTCCAAAATGACAAAAAATACATCGAACCCACAGACATTGCCAGCATCCTAGCTGACAGGTTCAGCGCAAACTTCTCCCCTCCCACCAAAGGGCAAATATCTATCCCAGCAGAGCTGCCCCTGACATCTCAGATGCTCAGGTAAGCCGCCCTCTCCAAAGCAAAAACACAGCATCAATGGGACCAGACGGTGTCCCGGGCTGCGTCCTACATGAACTCCAAGAAGAGCTAAACCCAAACATAAAACTACTGTTCAGTCTCAGCCTTACTGCAGGATATGCACCCAAAGAGTGGCGTACAGCAACAGTGGTCCCTCTCCACAAAGGTGGTGCCTCAATGGATCCTGGAAACTATCGCCCAATAAGCCTGACTAGCTTGGTCTGCAAAGCTATGGAAAGGATCATCATGGACCTCATAAATAAAGATATTGGGGACCTACAGACATTGGATCCTACCCAGTTTGGCTTTGTTAAGGGCAGATCCTGCCTCTTTAAACCTGGTCGATTTCTTTGAATCAGTCACCAAGGCCATTGACGAGGGGAAGGTGGTCCACACAGCCTACCTGGACCTCGCAAAAGCCTTTGATACAATACCCCACTCGGGCATTATAGATAAGCTCACCAGCTTAAATATAAACCCCTATGTCACTAGATGGGTTGCAAACTGGCTCAAGGACAGAACCCACATGGTTAGAATTGCTGGAGCCATGTCAGACTCCAAACCAGTTACAAGTGGCGTCCCACAAGGCTCAGTCCTGGGACCTCTCTTGTTCGGTATATATTTCTCAGACGAATGGTAATCCATTAAGTACGGAAGAAGTAATTAGGGACTTGGGACGCCACTTGTAACTGGTTTGGAGTCTGACATGGCTCCAGCAATTCTAACCATGTGGGTTCTGTCCTTGAGCCAGTTTGCAACCCATCTAGTGACATAGGGGTTTATATTTAAGCTGGTGAGCTTATCTATAATGCCCGAGTGGGGTATTGTATCAAAGGCTTTTGCGAGGTCCAGGTAGGCTGTGTGAACCACCTTCCCCTCGTCAATGGCCTTGGCGACTGTTTCAAAGAAATTGACCAGGTTTAAAAAGCAGGATCTGCCCTTAACAAAGCCGAACTGGGTAGGATCCAGTGTCTGTAGGTCCCCAATATCTTTATTTATGAGGTCCATGATGATCCTTTCCATAGCTTTGCAGACCAAGCTAGTCAGGCTTATGAGGTGATAGTTTCCAGGATCCGTTGAGGCACCACCTTTGTGGAGAGGGACCACTGTTGCTGTACGCCACTCTTTGGGTACATATCCTGTGGTAAGGCTGAGATTGAACAGTAGTTTTATGTTTGGGTTTAGCTCTTCTTGGAGTTCATGTAGGACAGCCCGGGACACCGCCTGGTCCCATTGATGCTGTGTTTTTGCTTTGGAGAGGGCGGCTCTACCTGAGCATCTGAGATGTAAGGGGCAGCACTTTGCTGGGATAGATATTTGCCCTTTGGTGGGGTTGCTGAACCTGTCAGCTAGGATGCTGGCAATGTCTGTGGGTTCGTGTATTTTGTCATTTTGGACTAATTCTGAGCATATCTGGGAATTCCCACCCAGGTTCCTAACATAACTAAAGAAAGCCTTGAGATTATCCTTAGTGTCCTGAGCAATTTTTCTCTCGAAGCTGGCCTTAGATGATTTTATGAGTGCCCGTAGTTTTTTGCTAACACTGATCATAGATGCCTTCCCTTTTTGGGATTTAGCTCCATCATGTAGTAGCTTCCTCCTTCTATTGTATAGTTTGTTTATGGCTGGGGTCCACCAGACAGGACGTCTGCCTTTGGAGGATTGGGTCTTGGTTTTATTTGGGATTGCATGATCCATGCATTCCTGAAGGTGTTTATAGAATGCGTTTATAAAGGATTCTGCGGTCTGATTTTCCACAGGCCCGGGCTTTGAAGGATTCCACCTCGGTTTTGAGGAGTGTGAAATTTGCTTTAGAGAAGTTTTTCACTGTGGTTTTCTGGGCAGGGGGTGGGGTTGGGATGTGAACATCCAGTGAGATTAGTTTATGGTCTGATCTTACCAGTGAGGGATACACTTCTGGTCTGGAGCATAGAGTCCCCATGTTGGTGATGATCAGGTCCAGTATGTTTTCCCCTCTTGTGGGAGTGGTAACAAGTTGTTCCATAGTATTTGAGTTTATAAATTCTGGGAACCTTTGAGCTAGGGTGTTGGAGCTAGAGTAATGCTCCCAGTCTATGTTTGGGTAGTTGAAGTTAGCTTATTTTTAATTAGTTAGTGAACACTACTACCAGTTTTATTCTCAGGCCTTTTGTTTCATATTAAGGTATAGTTGTTTCTGCTTAAGGATGAAAGACCGATGTTTAGCTTCATCCATATTTTAGTAATACTAAGCATATCAAGATCAACATTATTGATCCTTAATTATAATTTAGCCTATCCTTCCTTCTTCCTTGTGGACATTTAGTTTATGTTAGAGAAGCTAACATTTTTTCCATTTCAGCCAATAGTTGCATTAACTTCAACTAAGTGAGTTTTGGAGTTACAGGTCTCATCTTTGAGCCTGCCTTATCTTTAATAACAACATTTCTTTGTATGACTTCCCGTGGTGGTGCGGTAGCGTTGTCGCCTCACAGTTAGATGTTGCCCTTTCGATTCTCAGTTAGAGCATCTTCTGTGTGGTGACATGCGTGAACGGGCGTTCCTTCGTTGAAGGTTGTGCATTGGGCCCGGCAAGCCAGCACGTAAAATTCTACTGCCAATCATAAGCGGACCGGAGTTCCGCTGTGGCGACCCCTAACCGGGAAAAGCCAACAGACACCAACAAGCTTCCCTT
>NC_056744.1:709963400-710013400 GCF_019279795.1 Protopterus annectens
GCAAAAATATCATGTATAGACATAACATTATTAGGATTCATACATATTTTGTATTAGCTATCGTATTCTTATCTTCAGAGAACTTTGGTTTCTAAATGGCTATTTCATTCTCAGAGATTTTAACTGCCATAGTAAGAAGGTATAACTGTGACCATTTGAATTCCAGTACATATATTTACCATTACATAAACACAGTGCGCAGTTCTTAATGGAAAATATTTATAGGGAACCCCTGAGCCACAAGTTCTATTATTTCAGCATATTTTCTATTTAATGTAGAGAGAATTTGGGAATGTAGGAGTTTTGCATTTAACACAAAGTCTCACAATATTATTCATATGCATTTTGGTAAAAGTATCAAAAAGAGGTCAGGCAACATTGGATGAATAGTTGGTGTTTACAACATATAAAATTCATCACAAAAATTTTATTTATATACTGCAACTGGCAAAGAAAAATCCATGGAAAAGTATACAATTGCAGGGGAAATGGTGGCAACATAACATGCAACTGGATATGGAGTTATTCGTGTAAGATTACCTTGCAAATGCAGTAGTGTATAAAACCAGCAAAGTGAGCCTTTAGACTTTTGGATGCATAAGTGTTGTACAAAAATTCAGGAAATTATATGCTATGCAGGAGAAGTTTTGCAGCAAAAAAGTTGAAACTGATGTGGGTGTGTCCACATCTGATTTATCTAAAGCCAGTGCAGTAATAAAAGAAAGCAACAGAGGGTACGGGGGTATAAAGGGGACAGGTGTTGGCAGTAGAAAACTGAAAAATGATTTTTCTTCTGTACTAATGGTTGATGAAACTGGATCTGAAACTTGTGGCCCCAGTGGCCCAGTAACACTAGTTGTGTGGAGCATGGTCGGTGAATGGCTGTTAAAATGAACTGGAACAAGTATTGTGTACAGGGGTGGGAGAAAACATTTTTCATCTTCATATAATGAAAGCTACATTTCTAATGGAAAAACACAATCTTTCAAAAAAACTCTTGCACATAGAAACCAACATAATCTAGCAGGCTTAGGGTGCCAGATATTGAATACATTATTAATAAATTAATAATTTGGTACCCGTAAAAACAAGGGTAAAAGAGTATTTTTTGAAAGTACAGTTATGTAAGTGAACTTACCATAAAAGTAAATGAATTATCATGGCTGCAGTAGCCTAGGCTATATGGGTTATATCCTGCACAGGGTATAATGGCCAGCCAGCTTCCAGAGCTTAAGGGTACCTTCCACAGGCCCAAACTGTTGACAGCTCAAGCAGAGCTGAAGAGCATCAATGATTTGCACGCTAAGCCCTTCAGAGCTTTTATGCCAACTGAAAGAGGGAGGCTAGAGCCCTGAAAGAGATCACGTCTATATAATTAAAGTTCAATGTAATCATCCTGGCAACAAAAATCATACAAAAAATAAATGGAGTGGAGGGAAGGAGCAGTTACTGCATCAGTGATCATACGAGCATCTACTGTTATAGTACATTTACTTACATAATTGTACATGTTCATTATTTGATCATTGCTGCTATAGCCGTAGCTTCATGGGTAGACTACTTTAGGTTTTAATAGCTGAGAAGAGGAAGGATGAGGTTCCAGGAGCCCATGGAGAGTGGTCCTAGTAAATCCTGCTCTTGACCTGGAAGAAGAATCTAGTTTGTAGTGCTTTGAATAGGTATGGACAGGGGACTAAGTAACTGCTTATCAAATCCACCCATTTCCATAAAGCCACTGATGAATCCAGTGTGCCTTCACCATGCCTGGAACTGTCTTGTTGCGGTGGTTATAACAGAAGAAAATAGCTTGAGACAGTTATTTGGAGATTGCTTTGATGTATGCTGTCCTTTTTTTTTCTTACCTTTACAAGAAATGAATGACTGATCAGAGTGAAGCGTTTATTTCTGTCAAGATAATATCTGAGTTGTCTGTGGACATAGAGTATGAAGAATCGTGTCTTCCGCATTCTTAGGTTCTGGAAAGAAGACCAAGTGATGGGTAGCTTGACTCAAACTGAACTCGGATTCCACTTTAGGCATAAAAGAAGATTTGATAAAAGGAGATACTGCCAGCACAGCTAGCTGGTATTTTGTAAATAATTATATGTCATTGGTGAATATCGAAATGATTCATATAAGATGCTTGTGTTACAAATGTACTAGAACTGTATGTCATGTGTATATCAAACTGCTCTGTACAGATGTTTGTGTTGAAAAGGTATTTGCAAAATGCTGTGTTTAAAAGTAGCCACAGTGTGCCCTATTAGAAGAGAACAGAAATGTACATGTACTCTTGTAACTGTTTAAATGTATGTATATTTTAACATTAAAAACTGGAATACAGGAGGCTAACTTCAGTCCAGCAAACTTTAGAAAAATATCTGAAATGAAATTAAATTACTTTATAGGCTAGGCCATAAAAATGGTTTCTTTCAGTTCTCAATGCAGCAAGACACATAGTCTGTGCTAGGACGCTTTCTGTGTTGTCTTTAATGTGAACTAATTACTAGTCTTGAAAGCATGAAGGAATGCAATTGTTTTATGACTTCCAACATCTGCCAAAGATCTGAGTAAAAGCCCTTGTCTGTGTATTTTTACAGTTAGATGCTAAATGCTGCCAGCTTCTAGAAATGGGAGTTTTGGCCTGGGAACTAGAAGTCAGATGACAAGAAGTGATGCTATCCTAGGTGTAATATTTGAGATATTATTTTGAGAAGTATTTTAGTGAGACAGAGCATTCTCTGTTCTGTCTTGGACCTGACAACAAGAACCATTCACCACAACATCTGCCTTGCTCTAATGAAGTAAGTTTCTAGGGAACAGTATACCTCTCTTAGCTACAGTCAGGAATATAGTGAAGCTAGTTGAGATATTATTTTTCTTTATTTATTTGAGACTGTCCTTCAATGTTGTTTTAAGCATCTCCTGTGGTTTTGAACTCTGATGTCAGTGTGAATATATACTTAGTATTGTCTTGTTCTTTTATTATTTATTATATAGCATTGTTGCCTCACAGCAAGAGGTTCTCCCGTTCGATTCTCGGCTGGAGCTCCTTATGTGTGGCGTCTGCATGTCCTCCCCGTGGTCGACTGGCGTTCGAAGGACATGTGTAGAATGGGCATGCCTTCGTTGAAGGTTGGGCGTCGAACTGGCACCTCGGCACCCGTAAAAAAATTTACTGCCAATCATTAGCGGACCGGAGTTCCACTGTGGCGACCCCTAACCGGGAAAAGCCAAAAGAAAAACAACATTAAATATATTTAAATCTTTCAGTGTGGCTGATCTGTGTAGAGATATTTAAGTTTTGAGAGTACTTGCATATTTATTTGGTGACACTGTGCAGGCCACTCTTAATAGCCTTGCTCTTGATCAAACTACTGTTTGTATTAATATTAATATTACACAGTAAAGTTGAACAACCTTTGTTAAGGGTCTTAATATAGCTGATAAGGGGTTCTGGTGCTAAATGAGTGCTGAACAAGTTTTTCTTTGTTTTAACTTGTTCAGCATTCATCTGCCTGATATTTGGATTAATTACTATTAAAGAGTTTGTGCTGCTAACTACACATAATGTTGATTTTCTGATTTTTGAACTACTAAAGTACTACTTAGTTTTACTATTTGGTCCTAATGTATACTATTCCAGCTAGATAAAGTAAGTTTAAAATAAAAGATCCAGCAACAAAGGGGCTAAAAGAGCTTGGCACTGTTAATTTCCTTCTGTATCTTTACTCGTTCTGGGGCATCAGGTATTCCATTCTGAAGGCACGATCCTAAGATTTGACTGTGTTTACAGTGTACACTCCTTGGCTATGTTCTCAGATTTTGAATTACTGAAAGAACAAGAGAAACCATAGAAAAAAATCTACCTCATATCTACTCTATTATATGTTTCTCCACTCTTCACCAACTTACAAATCAGTACCTTAACTAGACTGGAACAGTGTAACAATAAAACAGCTAGAATTGCATCTAATAATCTCTATAATATAAATCATTGCTTAACACTGAAACAAATACAATGGCTACAGCTACCTAACAATCTTTACTTTAGTCAACTCTCTTTGGCCCATAATATAATACCTAATACTGGCA
Organism: Protopterus annectens; assembly: GCF_019279795.1. Lineage (NCBI taxonomy): Eukaryota > Metazoa > Chordata > Ceratodontiformes > Protopteridae > Protopterus > Protopterus annectens. The sequence goes on from NC_056744.1 coordinate 709,967,496, forward strand.
AATATCCTGCTTTAGCTGGCATGCTACAACAATACCATCCAAGTAGAACTCTCTGCTCCAAGGATAAGTTATTGCTAAGTATCACAAAAGCACAAAACTTAGCTGGAGATTCACTGTACTCCATCTGAGTAGCAAAACCATGGAATGCTCTGTCAAACACCCCAAAGCAGACAGAGAACAACCAACATTACAAAAAGTATCTCCGGGCATATTTAGCAAAACAGCTGGATTTGTAATTGTGGAACCCCTGGTTAACAGCTAGTACCCCTCTATCACATAGCTTTTTCATACTCTGGTTTCTCTCTAATTAATTATTACTCTATATCATCTCCATGAATTATGCTGAAATGACTCGTGAACAATAATCCCCCATCCACTTCCTTAGTAACCTCCCCAACTACGCAAATTGTACTTATACTTTTGTAACCTCTGCAATTATATATGTCCTTTTGTGTGTTTTAATGTAAATCTTCATCTGATGAACATATTCAAATCTGTTACCATTACTCGTGATATACTTCAGCTACCTCTCTATTTTCATTTATGCATTTTATGTATGTCCTAATGCTAACCTACATGTGACGCATATATTCAAATTTGTAAGTATTACTCATTGTGGAAGTGTTCTCCTTAGGCCTCCACTGAAAAGGTGGCTATATGCCCAGTCAGATGTCCCCAGTAAATAACTAAATTTATTAAATAAATAAATATATGCATCGTGCTACTCATGTACTTTGTCCATCTTTTTCAGTTTGAAGTTGGGTTTTAAATTTTCAGATAACAAGGGGACAGCTGTTGATATTTTGGGATACAGTTACAGATCATGGCTGGTATTCAGGAGTGTGAGGGATAACTATTGATTGCTTCTGTTTACAGCTTAATGGTTCTTCATTGTCAGTATGCATTAAGGCTTTTACATTACTCTATTTTTTCTTGCTGTTTGCTGTTAAGTTTAATCTTTATGTGATTTTTGACTGATTTACGTTTATCATTCACTCTGTTATGTAAAGTTCTTCTTAGCTGTGGATCCCATGAGTAAAATACTGTGTAGATCTAGCTCGTACATTTAATTACTTGCATACCGAAAATGTATCACCATTTCCATAACTCATTCTTTCAGCTTCAGTGGATCAGACAGTGCTGTTTGGATTTGATATTTGCTTCTGCTCACTGATGTGTTCACCCAAAATCTTGTGTAATTGTTTACTAGAGTAAAGCAAGTACAAGATGTAAAGGTCTGAGCACTCATCCTAGATCCTGTACTTCTAACGCTTGCTCTTTTCAATTCTCTCCATTTGTTATTACAAGTTCTGCTCTGCCCTCCAAGCAGTTACCTAGTTTATGACACTGATATTGGTAGTAATAGATGGACAAATGAGCATCCTGTGAATGAGCCTAGAAATTCATGGTCATTCCCTTTTATGGATGGTAAGATATGGGATTAGCCATACTTCTTTTGTTATCAGAACATTCGTATTGCATAATACGGGATGCTGCTGCATTTTATTTTGTCTTTTTTTAACATGAATTAATATGTTCTTTTTTTTTAATTTAGTAGAAACAAAGGGTCATCAGCTGAAAGTGTGATGTTCTATAATACAGTTTTCAGTTCTGTAATAAAACTATCTGGTCTTGGTTTCAGTTCACATGTCTTTTTCCTTGGTCCATACCTGAGTTTGATTAGTAGCTTACATCCAGGGTGAGACATTCACAGAGGGTGGGAATGAGTGGACACCGCTAGTTCAGACATCCCAGACGGAAGTATGGCAGTCTGGTGCAGAGACATGGTATGTCATCTAGGTAGTGCACAAGCCCCATGACGTGTCTACCAAGCAGTGTAAGTGCTGTAAACCTGGAGATATCCATGTGAGAGAGCTTACTGTGTCCTGCCTTGACATTGTTGAAACTCCACTCATCAATGATTGCCTCAGGGCTAACAGGAGTTATTGTAAGCATTATCCCCTAATGGCTGCCTTAATGAACTATCCCCAGAAGAATGGGTCGAAGTGGGGGAAGCTAGGGAAAAGGAATCTCAAAAAATAAAGGTCTTATCCCTTACTTTATTATGATTTTCTGTGATCAACTTAACATGTTGTAGTTTAGGGGAGGCAATTTAAACATATACAGGTCTATACATAACTTTGGCTGTAACCTGGCTACTAGTTCTAAGATCTGTCATCTCTTTGCCCCTATTTGTTTTCTTACTGTTCTTTTATGCATCTGCCTAGATTGGTGTATTACCAGAACTAAGTGAATAATCAGTGGTCAAAGGGTGAGGATTTGACTACAGTGGAGTTTTAATTTATGATCGCCTTAACCACTAGACCACATTACCTCACACTCGGCCATAAAGGGTAGAGGTTATGCAAACAGACATTTCCTGTTTCTCTTTCTCTTTTCAGAGTGAAAGTAAATGAGTTGTGGCAAAGTGATGTGAAGAATACATCTGTTCTCCTGGGCTTATGTAAATGTGTTTGCTTCTAATTAAAAACAGTTTGTACAGTACTAATATGCAAATTATTCTTATAAATAACTATAAACATGTTTTTACTGGTATGGCTTTTGGTTACTGTGCCTTAGTTATCTAGTGTCATAGTACATGTACATTTTAAATGCTGCCGAAGTAACATATTAATACATCTGTTTTGTATAGATTGCGAATTTGCCAGTCTGAGTAATTGTGCTTGAAAGGTGAATTCCATTTAGAAAGCTATATTGAATATAGACGTTATGACTGACCTCTTCACTGATGTATTTCAGCGTGAATTATGAAGTCAAGATCAGTGCTAATTTCTTGCACATTATTCTTATGCAAAAATGTTAATTCATTTTTAAATTGTTTAGTCGACTTCCTTAATTACATATCCATTGTTTTTCAGATTTGCTTCCAGTACAGTGCTGGTATTTTGTGAAAAATGAAGTGTTGTATGATATCTCCAGAGGAGGAATGTTTTATTTTTATTTTATCACTTATTTGAAATTGTTTGCCTATTAGAATCAAACTGTCATGTTTTATTTTATTTTATTGACCGTATTAGGTCTCCGTGTAAGACACTTTTCATTGAAGTCCCATGGTACCGGGGGAAGAGAAGGTGGCTAGGACACCAAGGGAAAAAAAAGAAAGATAGAAAAGCAAAACTGATTTTATCGATAAAGGAAATGGGGTCTTCTGAGCTACCACCAATTCAGTCAGATGTTAACTTGGTTTAATGCCTTATCTGAAGGATGGTGAGATGTGCCCAGTGCCTACTGTGTGCTGCAGTGTGGTTTCCATCTTTGGTATAAAATCGTGGACACCTTCTGATTGCAGGAATGTTGAGAGCATGTGTAGAATGCTGAAGGATTACCTGGGTACCTGATAGTAAGAAAAACTTACTGTAGTGTTGGTATTTTTGTTAACATTTTTTCAGTGTTCTAATTTTTTGGTCCACAACCACATAGTTTTTTTTTTCTAGATCTTTTCCAAGAGAAGCAAACCCTACCCTACACACTAACAGTTGCTCACAGTAAGTGGTGTGAACATCACTCATAGCCCCCCCCCCCCCCATTCATATATGCCATTGGAGCCTACTGAATCTTTTTGTGGGTTGATGTGACTCCTTTCTCTCTCTGTCTCACTCTCTCTGTCTCTGCCTGTCATTTTAGTTGGGGAGGGCATTGTCAATAGGCTTCTATGAGGTCAAACAGCAGTTTTGTGCAGGGTGCTTTCAGCTGTGCAAGTTACTCTTGTAATTTTTCAATTTATAAGACTGTGACAACAGACTATCACAACATTTTGAATTATTTTCGGTCTCCAGCTGGTAAAATAGCCTATGAATGAGTAGGAGTCCATAATAGAAAAATAAAGATTATAATGGTGTTTGGTCGAATATTGTCATTTAGGTCCCGTTTTTCATTACAAACCACCTGCTGCTGCAGACATTCCCTGTAATGTACTTTCTGAAAATTATCTTCTTAAACTGGTTAATAGAAAAACAAAAATGGATAGAGAAGCATGTTGCAAACAAAAGCAGGTCTTAGGACATTTGGGAGTGTATTGTTTTCTACAGTACCATATATCAGAGTTCCCTTTCAGTTTGCAAGAGCTACCCCCCTCTTTTTTAATTTTTATATTTAAATTTCAGTCTCTCTTTTGTGTCCATTTTATGGCACTAGTACTTGACATTTATTTAGTGTCATGATAGAAATGCCCTTCTTTAGGTATTCTCTACTGCATATACCTTTGGCTTTTATTTGTCAAATCCACACGTGAAACATTGGAGTAGTTTTATGTAAAGAGCATATATTCAATATATATAGGCATGCACATCTCTGTAATATAAACTTGTATTTAGCCGGACATCAGTTTTAACTTTGTGATGTGCGGCTTAACAAAAATGACAGCACTTCCTGTTGTAATTATTTTTATTATAAGACATTATGTAGGAATTTGTAACTCTGCATTAAATTTTGCTCATTTGGGTTTCTCAGTTAGTCTGTATCATGCCTGCATGGATACCATAGTTTGAATTCTGTTTACAAATGTCTAGCTTATGACAATTTCCAAAATGCCACAAGAAAGTAATACTTGAGTTGTACAGTAGCACTGTGTGTTCTTTACTGATTTTTATTTTGTTTTACTGTGAGATTTTTTTGGTTATAGTGTTTTCAGGTGCAAAAATGCATTCTGGTTAAGGTGATAATTTTTTCATATATAGTTGGCTCTTCATTTCACAACCGAAATACAGATCTTACTCTGGGACTGTGTGATTACAGAGCATCTTAAGAGTTTGCCTCTAATATTAAGAAATATTGGCAATTTATTTTCCAGCTCTTCTTCTAGGCCACCTATGTAGGTCATCAAGCGCAGATTAGTATTTTTACCTTCATTTCTTTCCCACTGGGTGGATGGAGCTCGATAGTGCCTGAATTTGCATACCCAGATGCATATCTGAAGAGCTATCCATGCAACATTTCCAGACATGACAAAGCTAACATTGTTTCCTAACAGTTTAGTATCTGCCCTCTTCAGATCTGACATTAAGTACCTTGTTGCCCAGATGAGCACCAAGCTGTCTCAGTATTGCCTTGGCCTTTGACAATATGAACACTTCTGCTACTTGTGCTTATTACATCTAATCAAAACATTGAGAAGACCAGTAACTAAAATCCTTCCTAGCTGAGAAGTAGTTTGTCCAGGTAGTTTTTATCATTTGCTCCCTCCTCATCTAAACTGGGCAAACCTAATGGAGAAAGAGAGAGAGAGGCAGAAGAAAGGAGCACTAAAAAAAGGGAGGCTAGAGAGAAGAGGAGGATGAGGTTCTTCCCACCCCTAAAACCTCTCCAAACTGTGGCTCAGCAACAGACCTAATGCCACTGGAATCAGCACCTGTTCAGAAGCACTATTCCTTGGGCAGGAAATCTGTTTTATTTTGAGCTCTGTCAGTGATTGTTTTCACTGCGGTTGTAGTACCATCCATTTGGTTCCATTACAAGCACTTAAACCATAACCCTCTCTGAGCTAACTTGGCAATTCAGACTCATTGAAACACAGAATGCTGAACTGTGGGTAGCTTCTGTACAAAACTGTTTGCAACCCCCCCTCCATGTGGAGGCACAGTCCCGTAGTGTGTGTGTGTGTGTGTGTGTGTGTGTGTGTGTGTGTGTGTGTGTGTGTGTGTGTGTGTGTGTGTGTGCTTACTAACCCCAAAGTCTCACAACTGCATGGAAAAAGAGAGAAAACTGTAAGTGTGAAAAAATGTCTTGGACAACAATAATCATGCAGTAGAGCGGATATATTGAAACATAATTCAGGACTGGTACTTTTAGGGAGCTGGGATCATGGAGATAGTATTCATGAAGTCACTGTTTGCTGAGCAGTAGTACTCCCTTCTTCCTTTAACCCTCCCTGACTGGTGGAATTTCAGCATTTGGAATGGCCAGTCCCCTAGCAACACTTCATGGGATTTCCAGTAAGTCCCCTGTGTATACGGCAGTCCCAAGTGCTTGACCCTATACAGTTACATAATTTCCTTCATATAGTTACATCATAGTCCTTGCTATGCATAAGGAGACCCCAGTGGCCTCAGCTGTTTGTCACCTGAGATCTTCCTCCAATATTCTGCAGGTTGCCACCTGAAGCAATGCTAGGTGTCAGAGTCCTTCCATATTTCTGTGCCTTCAGTGTCCACAGTGACACTGGACACCATGGTAGGGAGGCTTCAGAAATTTTCCCCAACATTGACTCAGTGCGGCCATTGCAGGCTCTTCTGATGCGGGACCTGACCTAATGCTTCCTCATATAGACTAATGCATGGGATCTCAACACTGGTCCCTGCCATTGAATCCTTACACAAGAGGGGCCCAGTATGTGGGGTTTCTCCCACTGCTGTGTTATGAAAGTGGATTAGTTGAGGAAGAATTCATATCTCTTTTAGCCAAAATGACTGCTTGGCTCTTCCAGCTAGGCAGATGATCCCATTACTGGCACCAGTTTATTCAGGATTAATGGTCTTGCAATGAGATTCTGTTTCAGACCAAGAGTTGGAGGTAGGTGTAATGCTTAAGGTTTTTACCTCACCCTTGGTCACTGTTTGGTTATCGGCTAGATGTTTAATAGTCTGCAGATTGATTGATTATAGGTTCACAGATAAATACTAGGCAATGTGCTAGACATGTGTGCAATACCTTTACCACTGTAACATCCAGCTAAGCATCCCTTACTGGTATTTACCTCCAGTCAGGCAAATCTCGTGCTGGAGGAATAATATATTGAAAAATAATTGGCATGGATTACTACCAACTGTGCAGTGAAGCAGAAGCAGTCAGGTACATTTAGTACAGTTTTAGCTACAGTGAGCATAGATTACTACCAACTGTGCAGTGAAGCAGAAGCAGTCAGGTACATTTAGTACAGTGTTAGCTACAGTGAGCATGGATTACTACCAGCTGTACAGTGAAGCAGAAGCAGTCAGGTACATTTAGTACAGTGTTAGCTACAGTGAGCATGGATTACTACCAGCTGTGCAGTGAAGCAGAAGCATTCGGGTACATTTAGTACTGTTGCCTGCAGTGAGCATGGATTACTACCGACTGGGCAGTGAAGCAGAAACAGTCAGTGCAATGAAGCAAAAAACAGTCCGGTACATTTAGTACTGTATTACCTGCGTTGATTTCTCTCCTTCAGTTTCTACTGGGCAAGCTTAGCCAGTAGTTCCTGTTTTCCCGATGCATGGTTGTTTAACAGAGTTACTAGTCCATCTTCCTGCAGTGACATGATGTAAAGGGGGGGGTAGTTTTGCATTCCTGACCTAAAAAGTGTGTAAGAATTTCTCTGCCTTGACAGGGAGTTCTTCTAGGACATGATGACATGACTTGGCCCAGACTCTCCTTTGCATTTGTTTACTTATTCCCCTAATTTCCAGGGTAATTCTCAGGGGCAGAAGAAATGAGCACATTTGGAGCACTCTGGGCAAGACCTATCCATGTTTTCCACAGCTATTATACCCCTCTGATTCTCTACAATTTCTTCTCTCCACAGAGAAGTCTCTTTTTATTCCACCCATCCAGGTGTCCTTACCAAGTTGACGCAAACTTAAGCTGTGCGGCAGTGTCTGTCATTCTAGTAGTAAGTGAAGCATAGTAATAACTGGAACACTGGAACTTTTGTATAGAGTCAGTCTCACTTTGAAAATAACTTAGAAACTGTGCAAAAAACATGCTCTGAGGTTTCTTTTTTGGGTGACAGACAAAGAAGTGGGATGGGAATCCCTATCCACTGTACTTGATTATCTTTCAAATGTATTTTAGCTTGGGGCTTACTTACTCCAGTGTCATTTCCAGTTTTCATTAAAGGATAGCTAGGCAGTCATTGGTTTCAGCTAAACTATGAAAAACCTTCCTTCAGGATTTCTTTTTACTGAACCACCCAAAATATCTAGTTCCCTGTAAGATCATGGTTACTTGCTGGAAAACATAACTTTATTTCCATTTTTGCCAGCTTATATAGCAGAAGTGAATCCTTTATCTCCGAAGACCTGTTTCTAGTAGTACAAATGTCTGAACTACATGCACTTTTAGTACATTTCCTCTCCCTCTCCATTAGTAACGATGGAGTGAACATTTGTAGCAATCCATCATTCATTGCTAAAGTAGCATCTTTGGTGAACTGGAACTGATATATTCATCAAATACTACAGTTACAGGGAGCATAGCTAGGCACACAGAATGTATAGATAGTACACTAACAGCCTTGCTACCTTATGAAAATGTCTAGCAAACTGCAGAAATGTGTGTTATCAGAACTTTAGGAGACACCTTCTGGTGTCGGGGTTAGGAATAATTACTATTAATGTTCTTTTCAGTTATGTATTGCTAGAAGAGTTCTGTATTAGTTGTAATGCAGGCAATCTCCCCATAACTTTCACCATGTGTGATAAACAAGGTTTAACTTCCAGATCTAGAGCATCCTTCAGGGCAACTGTATTGAATAGGATGTCATTAGCTCTACATATGTAGAGGTCACAGATCATCTTGGGCCTCGGTGTATAGTTTTCTGTGCCCAGACATCCTTGGGAATGTGACAGCTGTTTGATGGTTTAAGCTGTGAGTCCCGGTACTGTGAGGTGAATTACTCTGAACCAGGAATATGCCCTTTTCCCCACTGTTCTGTGAGCTTAGCACACACACATATATAAGTTAGGATGATGTGGAGTCCAGTGATGCTTTTCCCTGCAAAAAACATCTTTGTTTTAGCTTTGCTGAAGGTGGCTCTCAGCTTAATGTTTTCATGGTATTGAGATTCGTGATGCTTTCCTTTATGGAGTCATCACTAATCCAGCTCCTTTTAGTAAAATTCCGCAGCAATGTGAGTGCTCACCACAAATGTGCATCTTTGTGGTAAAAGCTCTGGCTATGGAACAAGTTATTTCCTGCCCCCTTAGACATCATATCAAATGGTACAAGTATGAAGTGTAAGGAGCTAAGTGGCAGAAGTGCTTGTCACATCAGGAGAGAATGTCAGGAAAGCTGCTAAATCCAGCTGAGGAAACGGGCCATGAACGTGCTCTAGAAGGAATACAGAATGAGAGGTTGTTGAGCTGTACTAATGCTAGTGACTTGTTCCTGCAATGTCAAACAGCAAGCTGTTAATCCTTAAAGATGGATCATTAGGATCAGTGTCTCACCTAAAGATGTTTCCTTTCAGGGACAGACACTAGTTTGTCATCTTATGACTCCAGTGAGCTGAGACACACACACACACACACACACACACACACACACACACACACACACACACACACACACACACACCTGTAGGTTTGTTTCCATTACAGTTAATAGTGCAGTCCATTTTGACTGAATGACTTGGTAGGTGTTTCCACCAACTTTCAGGCATGATCTTGTAAAAGAAATACCCTAAGCTTGGTTGTATTTATGAGCTGGGAGCAGCATGCAGGTGTCTTTCATTCATGGAAACACATGGAAGTACAGATTTGTATAATTTATCACAAGCAAACACAAGGTAGCTGCCGGGCCTCAACAGTTACATTGTCCCCTAGTACTAAACTGCTCATCAGGCCTCAGTTTCATAGTGTATAGGTTGCAATTTTTCATTCTGTCTGAGATCCTTTTAATTATTTGTGCATTTATTTTAGTAACATTAATCTTAAAGGTTATGGTTTTAACATGGCTAATTGTGCTTTTTTTTCCTGAAAAAAATACCATCAAGCCACTGAGTTCTCAACAGTCCTTTACATAAATGTGTTTAGAGTTGTACATTAGAACATTAAATTCCAAGGACTGATTCAAGGTCCTGGAATTCCCTTTCATACACTAACTAGCTCTTCACAGATAGTGTCTCGTTTTCTGTCACTTGTCTATTCAGAATTTAGTTTTTCTGTTAGGTCAAACAGTACACAAGGAGCGCAAGTATTTATTTCCCCGTGATTTACTCAGAAAAGTATAGCAGAGCAGTGTCTGCAGCAGGATTTGAATCTGGGTTCTCTTCATTCATCGCTCTGTCTGCTGAACTACATGGTTTTAAATTCAGGCATAAACATACTTTGTAATTCCACTGAGTTAACAGGGTCCATTCATTCACTCATTCATTCATTAGTTCAATCATTCTGTTTACTGAGATAAGTGAATGCAAGAACCATTACGCAAATGAACCTCTTGCGTGATTCATACAAGTTCCAAGCAACAACCATACCAGACTTGCGTAATGTTAAAATAGAAAAAAAGCAGCAAAGGGAAATTAGATTACAGAGTTTTAAATTGCTAATTTTATTTCAGTGAAGTTAGAGATTATAGAACATTACAATGTATATGTCCAATGACAAATTTATATTCATTGTAGAAAAGTTGTGCTATTCTGGACTCAAAGTATAAAACATATATTTTATGAGTCAGCAAATGACATGGTATAACAAACTTAAAAAGTAGTGACATTTTCAACAGTGTTGTATGTTTAAATTATTTTTCCGATTTCTGGCTTGGCTTCTTCAAGTAGCAGTAAAACAGATTTAACCATTCTTCTTCTAAAGGCAGTGTGCCGTTAATCTGAATTATGGAAAGTCATAACATTTCTTTGGTGCTATTACTTTTTTCTCGAAAAATTCAGAAATTCACTAGAAGATTTAGAATAGGCAGTGGTGCATGAGTCATTATCTTAAGCAAAAAAAAAAATGAAGTTGATCTTAAGAGGCAAGTCTTAAGGCAGAACAAATTAGTTAATGAGACCAGGTGGTTACTGCGTTGTGTATGATTTATGTCACCATCTGAGTTTCATTATTATTTGAGGAGAACATCACTCTCACAGTAATCAAGTTAAACAGCTACAGATGTTGGTATGGTCATCTGCCTTATTATGGCAGGTGACTGGTATTACTTATTTGTTTGGTTAGCTTTGTAATTGGTCCTATTAAGCTGAACACTACATTTTTGGCTTTAAAGCGATATTGACTTTTGGCAAATGTAGCTGACCAAAGTTTAGCAAAATATGGAAAGGATGTCTGAATTAAATTATATCGCTGTGGTACAAATCAGTGCACAGGAGTTAATTTGCTTAAGTAGTCAGGAGTCTTGTGGATCACAGCTTTGTGCTGTACCATTTGAACCTGCATGAGTTAATAACTACATTGTAATGAAACTTAGTTTCACTGTTCTATTGTGAATGCTTCCACTAAGTGCGATTGTGATACTGTTTTTGTCAAAGACATTTCAGTATCTTCCAAAGAAAGTTTCTTCTCAAGAATATATTCAGTCTTAATATAGAGGTGCTTCTGACACTTTTACTAAAAAAAAAAAAAAAAATTTGCTTACATTAATGTTTTGTTTATTTATTGGTTAGGTTGGGTGACAGATCCAGATAGTCCAGTTTTTAACCATAATATGGGCTATGAGGTAAGCAGTAGTGCACAGATTACAGCGAGTCAGAAGGAATGTTAATAGTGGCAACGGTGAAAAACCATGAATGATGACAATTGTATGAACCCATCTTTTTACTGTTGTACAGTATAGAGAGTACTTATTCTGTTCCACATATCAGGTAAGATATTTGACACTATAACTGGTATGTAGGGCAAACTCAACAAAGGAAGGTTTGTTTAGGTACTGCATGCTTGGACCTTTCTGAGATATTTCATGCCATTAACTGTGGACTCCTTATTACCAGATTATCAACTGTGGGAACAGGGCATATGATCATAGATTCATAGACAAGTACTAGGCAATCAGTCTTCTAACCAAACCAAACTTTTATGGTCAAAAGTTCCCTCCACCCTCAAGGAGGGCAACACATGTCAGACTCGAGGAAATTTTGAGGCGGACTATCCAATTATCTAGACTTAAAGGTAGCAAAAGTGCTGCTTTGCCTGACAGGTACTGGATGTTTGTTCCAGAGGTGAAATCTATCAAGGCAACACATCTTATTTATCTACTGATGAGGATTTAGCCACTTTAAGTATTTGAGGAGCCATATGTTCTGCACTAGAATAGGAGGATAAGAAGTGCTGTTTCTTTCATAGCTCAAAAGGCCAGACACAGATCACCATGAAGGAGTCTATAAACGAATGGGTACAGGGAGAGGGTCGCTATCTGTCCAGATAACTGAGGGTCTTTATCTTTTTAGTTGGGAGTCTCTGAGGTCTTTCAGGTTGTGTGATGTTTTGACATATGCATGCCAATAGGGGCATTTTATTCAGTAATGGGTCTGATGAGAGAGGTGTACCAGGGAATTAAGACTTATTTGAATGTAGAGAAGGTGCCTTTACAAATTAGAGAAGCCAGACAGAAAGAGTCCTACGCTAGTATGGAGACACAATGGTCAAAAATAAGGAATTATCAACAAGAGTGCATTGATTGAAACTACTTTTCTAGACCAACTTTAACCATGTATTTGTTTACCCATGCATTGTAAAACTTTTTTTTACCTTTACTCATTACTGTGTTGTTTTGTGAGTACCTCACCTGGGCAGTGGCTGAAATTGGTCCATGGTGATCAATGCACTAGCTTGGTAAACAAATCAAAATACATAAATAAATAACTAGATCCTTTATGACAATGTCTGATTGGAGAGTATGTTTGCCTGTACAGCATGATGTGGAAATGTTTTGTTTGTCAAAATGAACGTTACTTAATTTTTTCACATTTATTTTAAGACTGTTTTTCTTGCACCTTTCTTAGCATAGTCTAACTAACTCATGTTGGTGCAGTAGTGTGTCAGTGGAGAAATGGATAACAATACCTCATTTAAAGTCATTTGTAAACTTAAATCACCATAGGTCAGGGGTGTTGCCTTGAAGATGTGAGAAACTGTTGCAAAATAAGAAATAGCCTACCAGTGAACACTGTGGTACACCACAGATAACTGTTTTTGCATTCAGAAGTGGCACCTCTGACTCTAACCACTTAGCTTCTTCCAGACAAACAGTTAGCTGTCCACTGCACATATGGTTTTATATTCAGATGTACACATCTGTCAATAATACCTGAGTGAGAAAATTTTCAAATGCCTTAGCCAGACCCAGATGTACTGCATGCCCACTGTTAATGCTTTGGTGATTTTTTTGAAGAAATATTGAGTTGAAAGACGCAGGCCCAGAGTTTGACGAAGCTGAATTGGTAAGGATCCAGGGCTGAGAGATTTCCAATGTCCAGATTAATTAGGTCTGAGAGAGCACATTCCATAGCTCTACATATGAGGCTATTGAGAATGCTAGGTTGGCATAATGGTTAAGGTGTTCACCTTACAAACACAAGATCCAGGGTTTGATTCTCAGATGGGGGAAATGGCTAGGCTTAAAATGGCCCACAAAGGCAGCTAGCCTAGTACTAACCTATGACCCCATGAACCTATGGTATTGCAATGGCTGTTTTCTAGGCTTCAGGAATGTAATCAGTGGAGGGACATATGTTAAAGAGGTCAAGTAGGGTTTAAATAGGCCATATATGTTACTCATAATCAGGGGACCTGATGTGTTATCAGGACTCTTGGATGAGGAGTTCTCAGTTTTGGAGATGGATGAGTGAACTTGTTCCTTACCAGTTAAGAGGGGGTGTATCTGGAACATCAGAATAGTTTATGCTAAATATACCTGAGAGTATTATTACAGGCTAACTCCGAATGATACTGGGTGTTGATTATTAACTTCCTGGCATAGCTGAAAATATTTGTAGTTGGTTTCAGAGGATGTATTAAGGTCATATTTAGCTTTTAATGATAGCTTGATAACCTACTCTTGGTATAAGAGAAAAAGGCATAATGTATTGGACTAGAAAATGGTGAGATGGTATGGAATGTGGTCAAAGGATACAAAAATATGAGATGTGCTCTGGGTACAGTAAGTAGTAGAGTCTGAATACCATAAGTAATAGTGATGCTGCTCAAGTGTAGACAATGCAGAAGCCACAGCAGTATGTTGCAACAGTAAAGTAGTTGGTAACAAGTGGCAAATTTAAGCCAGATAGTCTAATTCAGTGGTTTTAAATGCAGTATAACTAGAGAGAAATTGTTTCAATTTCTGTAACAATCGGCTCAAACAGCAATGCAACAACAGCAATGATCAAAAACAAAAATCAAGTGCAGGCAGTAGCTGAATTAATAGGTTAATTTGGTTTCTCTCCAGGTAATAGCCATAGTGATCCAGCATAAACTGATTTGATAGTTGTTTTAGTTGCCAGTTATCTTAGCGACAGAAAGCAGTTATGACTGACAGAAGATACTGTATAGTCCCCAGCAGTTCTTTGTGTCAGTGTCCTGAAAAGGTCTGTGTTCAGCTTCTCATGCTTCTCCAGATATGCGACTGTATGCAAACACTGCATGGGCACAATATGTGTTTCATTACAGTAATGATTCAACACTCAGTAGACCTGGGGATTCAGTAAGTAGTATACAGGAGAAATTCCAACATGATTTTTATCTGAAGATGTGGTAATGTAGCTCAGGACTTCTCTTCAATACCATAAAGACATGCACTCTTTTGCTGCAAAAGACATACTACCATTACTTAATTCTATGTAGGATTTTTTGCTTTTGATAAATGCCAGAGTAAAGTAGATTTTTCCTTAAAATATTTTGTACTGCTTGAAAATAACTAACATTATTGAACTAGACCAACAAGGCACTTTATCATCTGTCAGGAATAAAGAGTTTTCTATCTAAACTGAATGCAAGAACTTTAGTCAACACATTCCTATTACTAAACTACTTTAACAATTCATTATTGATTCCATCTTGCATGTCTATTGATTTCCCGAGCATGAGATTGTCACTGGTCAGAGCTGTTCTGTAGTAAACAGTTATAGCATCCACCTTTTTGTTTCCCATAGGCTTCTGTGCAAAAGGGGGACTATATATAACGAATCCATAGTTGCAATACCTCAGAGTATTCCGCATACTTTTGGATTTAGTATATGTAAAAGGCAGGGGCAAGAGTTGCAGGGGTGGCAAATGCTCCCTGCAAAAAGACTTTCACAGCATGTTTGAAGATTTCCTGTTATCCTCTGTTAGTCAGCCTTTATTTTTTGTATTTAGGAACTTGTCATTGTGACTATTGCACTGTCAATATGGAGAGCATTTGGATTATAGTCAACAGAAATAGGTCTCTATATACAAAATCTTTATGTCCATGTGTAGATCTCATCATGAAGCAGTCAAGTATGACAGGAGGACCAGAGTCTGATAATAATTGCAAAGCCTGATGAGTGGGTTTCAGCAAAGGCAAAAGTATTATATGGATTGCACAACAGCCAGACAAGGATTATGCTGTTGGTGTTGATAATGGGAATGAATGAGCATGTTGGGAAGCTTTCATTGGTATTATTAGGGGAATTCAAGGGAAAAAAAAACAAACAGAGTTTGCTCTTTAATTTATGGTGATGTGAAAACGTGCAGGCCATCAACTGATGACATGGAGAAGAGAAGAGGATGCTGCATTCTAGGTTAATAAGGAGCTCCTCTGCCATTGGTTCTCTCAGTTTGGGTAACAAAGATCCAGCTTATAAAATAAAAGCATTTAGTTGCCGTAGAAACCAATTAAATGAGAAAGTCCAGTTATATGTTCAAGTGTTTGGAGGATCTGCAAGTGCAAACATTCTTTTCACATTGACAAATTCACGAGTCAAACTTGGGTCCCCAAAAGCATTTATTTCCAAAGGTAATGGACACTGAAGTAATGAGTATTGCACCAAGTATACACATTGGTAGACGCAGCTTGTTCAAGGACTTTAGAGGTTGCATCCTGTGAGACTTAACTGCAGAAGACAAGGTAGTGAAATGGAATAAGTCTGGGATTGTTCCTATTTAAGTTATAATAGTAAATGAAAAACCAGGTTGAGAGAAAAAGACTTTTGGTGATCCTCACATGAAAAACTCTGCTTGAATTTTGGAACCATATTGCTTAAGAGATCAGTGAGTATATGCATGGCTGTGACTGACCCAAGAGTAAGATCCATGCTGGTACTGGTGGAAAATGACATGTATCAAGACGTGCTCATGGATCTTATTAACTATAGTTCTTTTAAGGACTTTCTGTAAGAATGGCATGTAGAGAGGTACTCCTGAAGTTATTTAGTAGTTAGTATCCTCAGTTTTGGAAATATGAATCATTGATACACAAATCTATGCTTGAGGATTATGGACAGGGGACAGACAGAACCAGAATGAATGATATGACCTAAGCAGTGAACAAACAGAGCATCAGTGTTCAGTTACATGGGGTGAAGACAGTCAGTTCTGTGGTGCTAGAACTAGGAAGTGTCAGCAGGACTTTTGTTTTTCATGAATTCATAAGTACTGACTTCCCTGAAGTAAAATGGAAAGGTATTATCTATACAAAAGTGCTAAAATGTTCAGAGTTGAGAAAATCAATGTAGAAAGTGGGTTAGCAATGTAAGAAGATGGCTATAAAATGGAATTATCAGTACAAAAGAAATGAGACTCCTCGTCAAAGTGAAAGATGGCAGGAAGTCATTTTGTTTTCAATGATAAATCGAGCAACAGATGCTTGTGTGTGTTTGTTAAACAAAGAAAGAGGACAGTGTAACATCTGAAGTCCAATATGGTTGGATTGTATTTACAATACAGGATCTCAAAGAATTGTTTTAAAAAACTGGAAGGCACTTAACATGTATACGTGCTGCTATTATGCAAAAGTGGCTGAAGGGTAGAAAACTGAATTAGATAAATATGTCAGAAAAAGCAAGGGTTTAAAATGTGACTATAGAACAAACTATCTTCTATAGAGATCCTACATTTTAGGGTGGTACAGTGGAATTAATCTTCCACTGGATGTGTCTTTTTTCTCCATACAGTAAGACCTATTGACGATTACTTTGCCAATGAACTCTTCATGATTTGGGGGAGACTAGTAGAGAAGCCTGGGTTGTCATACTATGACCAGCCATTTTTTTGTTTTTAAATCCTACCTTCCCTTTGATGTGGTGAGTGACATTGCCTAACAGGGACCTGCACTGGTTCAGTACAGAAAAACACTCCCTCCTGCATGGTGGTATATGCTGCAATGGTTCAGTACAGAAAAACACTCCCTCCTGCATGGTGGTATGTCCTTCTTTGTCTGCTTACCTACTTAATGCAGCACCATTTTCCATCATAGTTTCATAGTTTCATAGTATAGTACTAGGCTATCTGCCCTGGGGCATTTGTAAGCCTAGCCATAGTGATGTGGCTTTTGCCACCCCATGAAATGGTACAAAAAATGTACAGAATAAAATTAGAATACTGTGCCTCTGTCTAGTAGTGACACAATGAAGGTCCCCTTATATAATAGAATTAGTTTACTGTGCCCCTGTCTAGCAGTGACACAGATGTGACCCCTGGGGTAAACTTACGATCCCCCATCCACTCATCAAGATTTCTCTTGAAGAGAGTCAGTGAGGGGCTCTGCCTAATACGAACTGGGATCTTGTTCCAAAGCATGGGAAGCCTCTGGGTTATGAATCTATCCCTCCAGCATGTCCTATTTATACTTGTGCCGAGCGAGGTTTACGTCTTTAGCTCTCGTGGTCCTGATGGATTTGGATTTTTTGAGGTGGAGCATGTCCATCAGATCCTGATTGGACATGGCCTTGTACGTCAGGCAGAGATCACCTCTGAGCAGGCGGTATGCTACTGAATAGAGCTGAAGTTTCTTTAGTCTGGCAGAATAAGACATATGTTGGAGACCCTTGATCCTCTTGGTGAGGTACTTTTGTGGTCTCTCCAGCTGTTGCAAATGCCGGGTGAGGTACATACCAAATGGGGCATTGTACTCAATCATGGGTCTGATGAGGGAGGAATATAGGGGTACAATGACATCCTTGGATCTGGATGTGAATCCCTTCATGATGAGGTGTGCAAGGTAGAATGTTTTTCTAACCACTTTGGCAACGTGGGTGTCAAATGAGAGGTCGCTGTCGACTTGGGTCCCTAGGTCTCTGATTACTTTTTCCGTACTCAGTGGGTTGCTGTCTATGTGATAATTTGTGGGTACTTTGTTTTTCCCAAAGGGATGACTATACATTTTTGGCATTTAGTTTAAGGCCGACTCCGCACCAGTTGTCCGTTTCTGTGAGGCCTTTTTGTAGGATGTATGTGTCTGCTGGTGTATCGACTATGGCGCCTAGTTTGCAGTCATCTGCGAACTTTGTCAGCCACAGCCCTCCCATGTTTGCTTTAACATCTGAGAAATAAATGCCGAACGAGAGGGGTCCCAGGACAGATCCCTGTGGGACACCACTTGTGACTGGCTTTGAGTCTGACATTGCTCAAGCGATTTTAACTTTATGGGTTCTGTCCTTTAGCCAGTTTGCAACCCATCTAGTGACATAAGGGTTTACTTTTAAGCTGTTGAGCTTGTCTATGATGCCTGAGTGGGGTATTGTGTCGAAGGCCTTAGCCAAGTCCAGGTATGCTGTATGGACTGCTTTGCCCTCATCAATGGCTCTAGTGACTGTTTCGAAAAAGTCAACCAGGTTTAAAAGGCAGGATCTGCCCTTTACAAAGCCAAACTGGGTGGGGTCAAGTGTCTGTAGGTCCCCTATGTCTCTGTTTATGAGTTCCATAATGATTTTTTCCATAGCTTTGCAAACCAGGCTGGTTAAGCTTATGGGGTGGTAGTTTCCAGGGTCTGTAGAGGCACCCCCCTTGTGGCGTGGGACCACTGTTGCTGTACGCCAGTGTTCCGGTACATATCCCGAAGTAAGGCTAAGGTTAAATAGCATTTTTATGTGTGGGTTTAGCTTCTCTTGGAGTTCACATAACACGCAACCCGGGATACCGTCAGGTCCCATTGATGCTGTGTTTTTTGCTTTGTTTAGGGCGGTTCTCACTTGGACATCTGAGATGACAGGGAGATTACATTCAGCTGGGATAAGTATTTCTTCTTTTGGGGGTGAGGGAGGGGAGAAATTTGCACTGAACCTGTCAGCCAGAATGTTGGCAATATCTGTGGGTTCAGTGTATTTTTTGTTGTTGTGAACCAACTCTGAGCATATCTGAGGGTTTCCGCCAAGGCTTCTAACATAGCTGAAGAAGGCTTTGTGGTTATCTTTAGTGTCCTTAGCGATTTTTCTCTCAAAGTTGGCCTTGGATGTTTTATGAGAGAACGTAGTTTTTTGCTAATGTTGATCAAAGATGTCTTCCCTTCATGGGATTTTGCTCTGACGTGCAGTAGCTTCCTTCTTTTGTTATACAATTTGTTTATGGCTGAGGTCCACCAGACAGGACGCTTACCTTTGGTGGAGAGGGACTTGGATTTATTTGGGATTGCATGATCCATGCATTCTTGGAGATGTCCATAGAAAGCATTTGTGAAGGATTCAGCATTGTGGGATGTGGTATCCACTGGCACAGTGGGCTTAAAGGATACCATCTCAGTCTTAAGAAGAGTGAAGTCTGCTTTTGAGAAGTTTTTCACTGTGGTCTTTTGTGCTGGGGGTGGAGGTGGGATATGTATATCCAGGGTGACTAGTTTGTGGTCCGATCTCACTAGTGAGGGGTATACTTCTGGTGTGGAGCATTTTGTCCCCATGTTTGTGATGATCAGGTCTAGTATATTATCTCCCCTAGTGGGAGAGGTGACTAGTTGTTCCAGTGCATTTGAATTTATGAATTCCAGGAACCTTTGGGCTAGGGTATTAGGGCTAGAATAATGTAACCAATCTATGTTTGGGTAGTTGAAGTCTCCCAGTATGATGGTATTTTGTGATACATTCATATCCTCCAATGTCTTCAGGAAGGCTGAGTGGGGTTCTTGAGATTGGGAGGGTGGTTTGTAACATGCTACCAGTTGTATAGCAGTTTTGCCTATGGTTAGTTGCACCTGTATGGTCTCTGATGCTTCATGTGTTGCTACTAATCTGGAGGTGTGAGTGTCCTTGATGAATATGGACACTCCCCCTCCCTTTGTGGTTCGGCCCGGGTTTTGGGGCCGAAAAGCATGATACGAGGTATAGCCTGGTAGCGCTGGGGTGCTCTCAGGAGCCTTGAACCAGGTTTCAGTTACTGCACAGACGTCGATGTTCTCCATGCTAAGGAGTGCATCAAGTGCCTGCATCTTGAGATTTAGACTTCTGGCGTTAAGCAGCAGTACCCTTAGTTTTTTTCCATTTTTGTTTTCTAAGGAGGTGGGTTTGTCTTTTGAGCCTTGCCTAAAAAAGGCACTATGGGGGTGGCAAGAGCCTTAGCCAGTATCCGGAAGCCCAGTGGTGACAAGTGTAAGCCATCCCTTGCGAAGCAGCGTGGCTTGTCCAACATGTCATCCCAGGCAGACAGACATTGGATCCCCTTAGAATGACACCAGTACTTGAGCCAATTATTAAAGCTGATCATCTTGTCTTTGTATTGATCATTTTTGGTGAGGGCAAGATGCTGCTCAGGGTCAGGGTCATACCAGCCTGGCCTCAGTATCACAAGTGTGGCTTGTGAATTTGTTAAAATCTCTTCCTATGCCCCCAGGCAGTACCTCATTGTTTCTCTTCCCCCTTCCTAGCCTCAACAAGTGCACGTACTAATAGTCAAATTCAGTTTGTAGTCAGGACTTTACTTCAGTATGACAGTGGAACTAGGTGCTATTAGCCTACTTTTCAAACTTTTATAAAATTCGGGAAAAAATAATGCAGACTATGTTGTACAACTCTGGAGCAAAATCAACTTTTGGATTCTTGCCAACATAAATATTGAAAAGGTAAAAAAACTGAAGATTCAGATTTATTTATACATTTCTTAATCAGTTCAAGTATGCTGATCAAAAGACCCCTTTCAGGGATGACACAAACCATTTGTTAATATAGCAATAACCCACGCCTGGGTGTGGGTAATGCTGGATTTACCCACGGGTGGTGTGGCCAAACAAAGCCAACCATGGGTAAATCCAGCATTACCCACACCCAGGCGTGGGTTATTGCTATTATACAATGACATTATTTAAGAAAAAAAATAATTACTTTTTTAAATACTGGCATTGTATAATGCCTCCTTGCTGTCCTTCCGCAGCTGTCTGGTTTTCTGCGTCAGTTCTGATGTACTGCGCATGCGTATGCCTACGCAGTACATCAGAGCTGTGGGCAAAAGCAATGGAGAAAGCAAGATCTCTGTTGATTTTTACAAACTGTTTCGCTATGTTAAATGGGTTTAACATAGTGAGACAGCTTTAGAAAAGCAACAGAGAATCATTTTAAGAGACCACATAAGTTACATAATAACTGTAAAAATGAACAGTGACATGGTACAGTTGTTATAAATTGTAAGTTATCTTGGGAGATAAAAGCAAGTCAAGTTGGTAGCATTTAAAACTTTGTTAGGTATATGAATGACCTTAAACTCAGGGTCTAACAGAATGACTGCACACATCATTTGAAGATGATATATTTCAGTACTGACTCATATTGGAATGTAGGGATATCATTCTGCTAAAAGTTAGGTATCTCCACATCATATTTGCAAAAAAAAAAGGTATGTTGAAGTCGGACTACTAAAACAGTGCAGCAATCAGGAAGACATGTGGGTTATTTTTATTTCTGTCATCATATTGATATACATCCCCACATCATCTTTGTCCTTCCACTAAGCTGATTTCACACTTTTCCAGAGTAGCTAGAAATAAGTTAGCATTCAGTTTGTTGATTCTTTTGTGTAGCAAAGTTTATGTTGACAGTTTTTCTGTGTGGATTTTCTTGAGAATTTAATTTTCATGAGAGGTATGAGAGAGTGGCATGTGAAAGGCTTTCCGTTTTCACCAGCTTCCACCAGCAGTGTTTTTCTTAATTAATTTAATGAGGTGTCTGATAGGCCGTTTGTGGCACTATTTCTTATTTCCTCTGGCTTAGTGGGCATCAGCTATCCTGTAAAGGGGTGAATGCAAAGTTAAAGAGCTAGAGGGTTCTTCAACACATAAGGACAGCTTAAGATGCACCAGTAAATTCAAACCAGCCCTTCCAAGAGAACAGGTTCGCCAAGGTATAAAGAACAGAAAGTTCTCAAAAGCTGGTAGTCATTATCAACTTTTGAGTCTTTTATCTTATTTGGCTGCAAGAACAATACATTTATTATTTCTGTAATATGAAGAACAGTAACCTGGCTGAATGGATGGGTAACCACAAATTCAACCGTGGTTTAGCACCCTTGTCCCTCATGGATAGGGTAAATGTGTAAATATTGTCTCTGGGTTATTCATACTTTAAATTATAAGGGGTAAAAATCTTATGGACATCTATGGCTAGGCTTGCAAAGATCCACATGTATCAATAGCTTAGTATGTAGCTGTGAATCTACTAACCTATAAGTAATATTCTTTTTGGGAAACTAGTAAGTAGCCAGTCCACTAAGAAATGTTAACATTTAAATATATTAAGATTGTCCGGCATGCTTATGGTTTCTGTTACTCCAGAAGAGTTGGCAAAATTATTGCATTTTTTTCGTCTGCTGTCAGCACTCATTTGAATTGATGTCACAATGAATGATCAAATTTTTAGATTTGTTGACAAACTTTTGAGTAGCATTGAGGAACATCTCAAGCTTCTGTGAGGCTGGCCGATGCAGGTCACATGTACTTTTAGTGCACAACCAAAAGTATTTCATGCAAAACCCATACTGTATCTTTGTCACTTAGCTTATTACAGCAGTGAACCATTGGTGTTTGAAGCCACCTTCTAATCATTTAATTTTTATCAATGAACATTTTACAGAAAAGCATAATAATAGAACATAAATCAAAAGTGTGTGAGAAACAACTACAGTATTGCTTTAAAGTTTGACTAAAATAATTGTAAATAGTAGACATGGCTAAGTTTCATGGAAATTAAAAATAGAACAGATGGGAGGAGCCCTGTTAGCTTGCAGTAAGTACTAATTCAGATCTGTCTGAATATTATTAGCAACAAAAGGCTAAGAAATATCTTGATTTACTTCTTTAAAGTCGTTTGATCATTGATGCGGTATCTTGTTCTAATTCTGATCTCAGTTTTAATATGCCTAAAAGTAAGGAAGTCTGACCCCAGCTTTATGATGATGAAGCTTTGGCTACAGTGCAGATGAAGTACCAATTAGCTGACCAACTCTCACTGAAGGGGAAGTAGATGTGATGATAGGGCTCTCCAGGGAAGAATGAGTGGGCCATGGGACATTCTTCTAGCCTGGAGATGACCATCTCTCATCTCTACAAAGTGAAAAGGGCAAGTGGGTGCATGTAGTGCAGTCATCAGGCTGGATCCCTTGGATGTAGAGGATAAAAATAAAGTAAGGAGGTCTGTATCAAGATTGAGGGAGATCAGGAATGTGATAGACTTATTTTTGAGATACTGTGGTGCTGCAGGACAAATGAGACTTGTTCTCTTGGCAGAAGGATACCTTGGCAACATTTTCTTTAACAACACCTGTGTTCCACCATTTTGGGGTGGACCTGGCCCCTGGACTAGTTGTGCAGTCCACCTACTAGTTCTTACTTTCTGTGCTTATGAACAGGTCTTGATTTGTTGAAATTCCAATATCTTCTTCAAATTGTTCAGAATGATTATGTCTTTAGAGTTGCGATTGCTTTAGTATTTCTTCCAGTACTCTTTCAACTTGATACCAAAACTGGGACAACCAGATCTCAGTGGCAGGTAAATGTCTGCAGTGCTCTGTCTTGGGCCTGAACTTAAAAGTTGAATCCTGCAAGGTTTGTCCAGGCTTCAGTTAAGTTATGTGCAAGAGGCAGGACAAGTTTTTTCTTCATGCATTTATAGCCAGCAGGATCTCATTAGGCAGCCTGCATTTAGTCCATCTGTGGGGCCTATTTGAAACCCTGAGGACAGAAAAAAATGCAGCGAGAGAAGGATGGGAGTTAAGAATAAAGAAGGGCTAGTAAAGAAGGGCAGGAACACTCTTGTGAATGTAAACACCCATTTTTTCAGCCGAGTCAGTCAAATATGAAGCCATTCAGGCATCAGTTGCAGAGAGGTTTCTTTCATTGGTGGTTGCAACCTCCATTCAAAAGATTTCTGTCTCTGTACATATAAGCATTTCCTTCTCTACACAGCATAATTATTGCTCAGCTCCAGCTCCATCTCCAACTTCAAAGGAGATTTAGGCCCACATAAGTTTGAGGTTCTCTAGGGAGGGGCTCAGTGTTGAGTATATAGGTGTGCTTTGCTTTGTTCACTGTTGTGCATCAGTATAGAGCACTGCTGCTATTTCAAATGAATGAGGAACAACTGGTGCTGGCAATCTAGCTGCACCTAGTGTTTTTGGCAGGCTCCAAATATTAGTCTCGTGTCTCCCAGCCAGCTTAGACTCACTTTAAACTAAACCTCCAACACTGGGCTATATATTAGTGTCTCTAGGTTTCTTTTTTTTAAACACCTTTATTGAATTATCACTTGTGACGTGCAAATTTACATTTATATAAACTGCATTAACAAGTTCACGCTTACAAGCATTGTACTTCATGTATATTGCTGTATATCATATAACCTAAGCAACATTACATATAATTATTCAATTCCTGCCCTTTTATAACAAGAAGCATCTTTATTAAATCATCACTTACAATATATGAAATCATACATTTATGTAAATGAAAACAATCCACACTGACACAATCCTAGTTGCAAGCATTTTAGATCACAAATCATATTGACACACTGTCATTTGCAAACATTATACATCACTTATAATCTAGCCAATCATTTTAAATCAAACATTACATAGCTCATTTAAATCCTGCCTTCTTTTAAACTTCATTTATCCCCTGTATGTATTGTTCCCGCAATTTCCATTTTTCCTATGTAGTTTACTTCTACCCTTTTCTAAAGATCTCCGTTCCAGTTGTTTTATCTCGGTTCTTATATTCACTACTTCTTGTATAGTTGGTGTAGATTTTGATTTCCATTTTGTAGTAATTGCTTTTTTGGCAGCTACCATCATTAAATACAGCAAGGCCTTACCACGTCTAGGCAATTCTGATTCTGTATCATAGCTCAGAAAAATCATATCCGTTGTCACACAGCATCTCCGACAGTGTATCCTCCAGGGAATCTTTAAAATGATCTAACTCAGTGCACTGCCAGAAAATATGTTCCCAATTACGTCTTTCTTCCCCATCAAACCTCCAAAATTTGCTGTCTACCTGAGGAAAAATTCTCTGAAGTCTGCTTAGGGTATAAAATATATATGTAAACATTTCCAAGCAAAACTCCCAAATCTTCAAGATTTTGTTGCATATTTGGGAGACATGCATGTATCCTCCAATTGTTTCTTTGTGAATTGCTTATCCAATCTCTCTTCCCAATTGTTTCTAATCTCCCCTGATTGATTCTTATAGTTATCATGCAGTATATTTTATATGTCCTACTAATTATTCCTTTATTAATGGCAGCTTCTGTTCTAGATTCTACTAAAAACTCTACCAGTTCTACTCTTTCATTTGGGACTCCCCATTTCTTTCTCTTTGCCTATAATCTGATATCAGTCCTTAATGGGGAAGGCAATCTCTAACCTGCAATCCAAATAAATTCTTAGTGTCTTCCAATTCTATCATCTTTCTCACTCTTGTTATTTGCTCCCAATACCTTGGTTCTTTTGCCAGTTTACTCCAATAAACTCCAGCCCCATCTTAGCTGTTGTTTGTAGCCCTAATCGCAGTCATCCTATCAATAGAATCTCCTTTATCCATTCCTGTGTTGGCTTAGTTCTTTGGATACTTTCTGCTACTTTATAGATATAATATTCTGTATGATTATTTTAGTCTCCTTAAAAGCCTGCATCCAAAATCCAAGTCTTTTCTTGTTTCTTGAGCTTCCCCCCGTTTCATCATCATCATCATCATCCTTTTCTATTCTGAATTATCGTTTTCTGCTAGTGCTACTTATAGAAGCCTTAACTTTCTAGCTGAAATACTCCTTCAAATCGGGCAATCCCAGTCCTCCCTGTTCTACTGGAAGAATCAGCTTATCCCACTTGACTCTTGCTGTCTTCCCCTCCCAGATCCCAGATAAAGTCCTTCAGCTCTTTATTAATTTCTGTCCACAACATTTCCTCTGGTTGATAAAAATATGCCTGACCTGTGTATAAGACTAATGGGACTAAAAACATTTTAACTGCTTGTATCTTACTATCCATATACAACAAAGCTTTAATTTTTCTCAGTTTTTATCATCTTTTTTAGTCTCTTCCTCGCATATCCTTAGCTGCCACACCAGAATCATTTTTAATCCATGCTCCTAAATACTTCAGTTTATCATGTCCCCATAAATATTGATATTGATGAACCAATTCATATGTGGGCACATAATTTACTGCTATTGCCTTTGTTTTAACTTCATTAATTTTGTATCCTAAAAAAGATATGAAACCGTCTCAAAATGTTCCACAACACTGTGATGTTTCATTCTGGTTTTGTCAGGTACAAAAGAATATCATCTGCAAATAGAGCCAGCTTTTCTTGACTACCATGCCAATTATATCCTTTAATTTCTGAGTCCCTTATTTTCTTTGCCAATAGTTCTAAATATAATGCAAATAACAAAGGGAAAAGAGGACACCCCTCCCTGGTTCCTCTGTTTAAGCAGAAGTTATCAGAGAGGACCCCACCCACTTTAATTTTCACCTTCTATCCCTCATATATCCTCCTAATCAACCTTATAACTTTTTCAGGAAATGCAAATGCTTCCATTGCCCTGTTCTTAAAGTCCCAGCTTACTCTATCAAGTCCTTTCTTTGCATCAAGACCCACTAACAGCAATGGTATTTTCTTACATTCTGCTTCCCCTCTGGATCATCAATGTTCTGTCAGTGTTGCAAATGTTTGCCTCCCCTTCCAAAATCACATTGATCCATATATATCAATTTTGGCATTAGGTTTGCCATTCTTATAGCTGTGATAGACATGAACACTTTATAATCATGGTTTAGTTTTGAAGTGGGCCTGTATGAAGCTGGATCTGATGGATATTTACCCTCTTTAGGTATTACAGCTACCACTGCTTTCTTCCAGGATGTGTGTACTTTTCCTCTTCTTAAAATACTGTTAGACAAAACCTACCAGATCTTTGTCAGTATTTCCCCCTAGTTTCCAGACTTCCACAGGAATACCATCTATTCCTGAGGACCTTCCTGTAGATTAGTTATACGCCACAATTTTTATCTCATCTCCTCCTATCCTAACCATTAGTAACTGAGCCTCATCTACCTGTAACCTTGGCATATTTAACTCTTTCATAAACATTTCCCTTTGTATCTTTTCTTGATTTCCATATTTCTATGCTTTATACAGACTTGCATAGAATTTCTGAAATATTTCCAATACCTGTGCAGGATCTTTTGTTACCTTCCTTGTTGTAGGCTCCATAAGCTTGGTGACAGCCCTTTCTAATTTCTGTTGCCTGAGTCAGTGTACTTGTGCTCTAGTGTTTGTGATGTTATGAGGTAGTGCCATCTCTGCCAGGGTGAGTAGGACAGTACATGTTTATATGTGCCAGCATAGCAGCTGGAGTTTTGTAAAGAATTTTAAGTTATACTATCACACTGATTTGTACAGATGTTTGAGTTAAAGATGTATTTGTAAAGTTACTTGTGTTAAAAATGCATCAACAGTAGGTCTTCTGGACAGAAAGAATGTATGCATGTAGCATAATATGCATTAGGTTGTGTTTTTGTAACTGGTCAAATTTGTATGTTTATCAGAGAACCCTGGAAGGGTGGAAAGTTTGAAATTATGTCATAGCTTTCAGATGCTGCCACAGATCTTAGCAAAGCTCTCTGTGTGTATTACACCAGAGTCAGGTGACCAGAGGTGATGTCACCAGCATCTGGTTTCTTTGGAACTCTTGCAGCAGCACTTTGGAACCTGACAGGAAAGATTTCTGACTGGGATATATGTCTCACACATCTACACAGAGTGACATCATCTGGCTTTTTCTGTGGTAAGACACTCGGCACACATCAGCTTGCTTTGATTTAGTAAGTAGTCAGGGAATAGTAATTCTTTAGTTAGTCAGGGACATTTAGTGGGAATAGCTTAGTATTGTTTTTTGTACGTGTGAGAAACTACCAACCTTATTATTTGTTATATCTCTGTGGTTGAAACTATTTTGTTTATTGTATTCAGTATTCTCCTGTTTTCTGTTTTGCTATTTATCATTAAATAGTGTAATACCTTTCACTTTGGCTGGTCTTTTAGAGAATACTTTTAGCATCTTGGGAGTACTTGTGCTTGTTTTAGTGACACTGTGGCCACTCCTGAAGGCCTTGCTGCTTTGTTCACACTCTGCCATTTGTATTGGTGTTAATTTTGCACAGTATAATTAGGTACCCTTTGTAAGAGCCTTAGGGTAGCTGACTGGTGGCAGTGTGATTACCTCAGAGTCTGAGCAGAAAGGGGCACAGTTAGTAAATCTGCAGCAGCTTTTCCCGGGTGTGTATGTGTGTGTGAAACTGAAATATCCAAGTGTGTCTGTCAACTACTGTGAACAGGGACACAGAGCTCCAGAGTGGTCAGTTTGAAGTTTTTTGTGGGTCTAGAGAGAGAAGGAGAGTCCAGTCCCAAGTCTGGAGCATGCATCCTATGTGCACTTAAGGGAAATTATGCTTGGTGCAGGGAGTTGCATCTGAAAGTACTGTGTGAATCCATCTTTGCTCTTGGTGACTGCCTCTCACTGGAGTCTGTGGGGATTGAGTCTCCTAGATTGCTGACCCGAGTAAGGAACTTTCACATTGTTATTAGTAAAAAGCAGTTGCATAACAGCAATCTTTCTAAACTTGCGTGTGTTATCAAGGTAATCCCTTACTTTCTGCTTACCATTCTGCAGTTGGTCCTCTTCTTGTTCTATGACATTCCCCCTATTCTGCAATACTTTAACATTTGTCAGTCCCTCTAAATAATTATTGTTACTTCTTAACCATAGCTCCTTTACTTTTATTTCCACCCTATTTTTAAACTCCACCTTAATGTTATCCCTCTCCCTAGCTATATTTTCAGAAGTAATTTCTATCCTCTCGAATAGCTCCTGAATAATCTCCCCTACCCATTCCTTAAATTCCTCTCTTTTCAACAGATAGGTGGGAAAGCACCAACCAGTGTCTGATTTTTGTTTCATTACCCTGTGTTTTTATTTGGTTATTTTTGGCACATGATCTGAATTAGTTATTAGGTATGTATCAAGACCTTCAATTAAATGCACGTTCTTGTTAAATGTAAATTCTGTCTAGCCTAGCCCAGTTTTTATATCTTGGGGAATATGTAAATTCACTCCGAAATCCTGTTACTGAATTCGCATCTTCCATGCAAATATTTTCGTTCATATGTTGTGTGACATTTATTTTTATTACTTTTATTGATTTCTTGATGATTTTTTTTTTTATTTTTTATTTTATTTATTATTAATTCAGTTTACTTTTTTGTATCCATGGAATTAAAAACTTTTTTGGAAGTTGGTTGGTTGTTAGGATCATGTGATCTGTTATCGGAGGGATATTTAAATGGGAATTGTTTTGTCATGGTTAGCTTCTGAAGAAGTCTTGGTTATACCCTGACGAAAGCACTTAGCTGTTTTTTTTATGAAAATTTGATATATTTTCATACGCTGCAGTGGTTTTCCTTTGTTCCAGCTCCTGGTGTTTGTATTT
Source organism: Protopterus annectens (assembly GCF_019279795.1). Lineage (NCBI taxonomy): Eukaryota > Metazoa > Chordata > Ceratodontiformes > Protopteridae > Protopterus > Protopterus annectens. The sequence goes on from NC_056744.1 coordinate 709,997,078, forward strand.
GACGTACTGGTTCTTAGTTTATTGTTAAATATTTTCATGTTTCTTTGAAAATCTACCCTCCTGTGTTATACTTTCTCTTCTCGGCCCCCCAGGCATATCTTCACTGCTGCAAATCAAATACCAGTTTACAGCTGTAAATAATATTATTTGCTGAAAACTGATTATTTCTCCCAGACTTTTCTTAAGTTCCATTATAGCTGTTTTAGGTGGGATACAAATACCTGCCAGTGTTATCCTCACCTGCCATTAGCCCCTTAGCACTACAAATCTGTCATTATTATCTTTTTTATCCTTTTCTATCAGTATTAGAACTCTTGTTGCAATTAATGTAAGTACTCCTCTTTTTCTTTGTCCCAGATATTCTGTTGAATAACCACCCTGAAAACCTTTCTTTATCAAATTCACATGTTCAGTTTTTTTTCAAAGCATACCTTCTGTAACATAGCTATTTGCATTCTACATTTTTAATATAGTTCACTATTCTTTCTTTTTTATATTTATCTGGAGACCATTGACATTTAAAGGCATTACAGAAAGCATCATTGTATTAAAAAGTTAATATTCCCACCTTTAATGGATAACACCTTTTTCGTTAAATACCTAAAAGAAAGGTTATCCATGCTAAGATGCATGGTGCAGCCTGTGCTTCTACTAAGTGCTAAATGGTTATGTCTTATCTTTATAGCTCTTCCAGCTAGGAAAACCCCCAAAGTACTTTCAGAGAACATGATCTCCCAGCCAGTTTCTCTTCCATCCAGTCAATCACTCTTCACGTGACTGTAACCAATTTCTCTTTATCAGATTGTCTCCATGGAGACATGAGAACCAGATAGAGAATTGATACTAAGCATACATTCATTTTCTAGAAAAAATGCCTCATAATATTCAATATTATTTTTCATTTACTTGCTTTCTCTTAAACTGTTACTAAATCATTTTAAGGACCTTAGTCTAGTCATTCCGCATGGAAGAATGAGGAAAAAAGCACATTATTTTGTCTTTTCACATGCTCTTTTAACCAGGCTTTTTTTTTACATTGCAGTGCCTATTTGTTAAAACTGAACAAGAAGAAAGAGAGAAGGGAGATAGGAAAAAACAGCACCTATTTACAATCTCCATTACACTTAAATAACTGAGAAAACTTTACTTTATAGCATGTAAAGAAAACCATACACCACATAAAATAGTACTATTAAGAAAAAAATGTTTTCTTTACTTACAGTTAACTTTCTCCCTTCTCTTCCCTTTCGGAGATAATTTTCCAAACATTAATGACATGAAGTAGGGCATATACTTTGGAGTTCTCTAAAAGTCCAATAAATTCTGAAAAAGTGCAATATTTACAGATTTTCTTGTTCTGTCATATTTCACAAATGTAATTATTGCATTGTAACCCCACATTAAATTACTGGTTTTATTACTGTTCTTCTCCATCTCCCAAATCGTGTCTCTGCTTCATTTCCAATGCACTCCAATCCAATCCAATGATTCTTCTAGTCAACTGTTGTGGTCCCTTCCTCTCCAACATTTTCTGTTGAAACAGTGGAAAAAGTTTCACAGGTACAGGCTCTGTGTGCTCTTTATTACGAGAAGTACTAGAAGCAGAAACTCCTTCCGTTTCACAGCTCACATTTTGTTGGACAAACTTTTGTATTTCCTTTTTAGCGTGTACTTCATCAAAAACTGATTTTGTCCCTTCAGAGAAGAATACCTTGAAGACAGCTGGGTACAGCATTTTGAATCTCACATCTGTGTCTCAACATTCCCTGAATGATGGAATGAATTTATTCCTTTTTTGCCTAGTGTACAATGAGTAGTCATTCTCCACAAACACTCTGCTATCTCACACTTTTAGCATTTTGTCCTTCTGCCACAGATTTGTCAGAATCAATTCCTTCTTCTGGTAGTATTGCATCTTTATTATTAAAGGTCTAGGTTGCCTTCTCATAGTCCGGTTTGGAGCATACACTCGATGTACCCTTTTGACTAACAACTCCTACCAATCCAGTTGCTTATTTGTGTTTTCTTAAAATAAATGCAGTCTTCTCCTTCCAGCCTCTCTGGTATAGCTGAAAATCTCAGGTGTTCTGTACATGCTCTGTCCTTTAATTGTATTATTTTTTTAAACATCTCTTCCTGAGCAGTCTAATATTCAGCCAACGTTTTCTTCATTTCATCCTCTGATTTTGCAGCTTTATCACCTCATCTGAATATCTGTTTAAAGCTTATTCCATTTTTTCCAGCCTTTAGTTGTTTGTGTTTGCTATACTCCATCAGTGTTTTGTCTATTTTAATGAGGTCTGTGTGCAGTTGCCTTGCATCTTCCTGTAGGTTACTGGAAGTCATGTCTGTAGGTTGCACTGCTTTTTGCTGAACAGCTGCAGAACATTCCCCAGTCAGTGTATCTTCCTCACCTTTTGTAGCTGATTTTTTCCATGTCCTTTGTATTTCTTTTTTCCTGGCATCCAGGCAGTACACTTACTAGCCAGTGACTAAAATGTACCCATAAACACAAAGGTCTACTGGCCTTCTGTGTTGAGTTTCTGTTTTCACACTGGGAGAGCTAAAGTTAAGTTGTTACTCAATGTGCAGCCGTCTTGGAAGTCCATTAGTGTCTCTAGGTTTTTGTCGTATAAACAGTATGCAGATGTCAAGTCTTCTGATGCTAGAGTCAGTGCTGTGGAAGAATCAGAAGTGTTCAGTTGCATTCCAGTGTTGGTTGCTAATAAGTCCTAGGGATGGATGTCCTAGCATATTTGATATTGCCTCCTCTCCTCCCCAGAATTTCGTGCATCGGACCCATCCTCTTTGCTGCAGTATATATTTCCATATGACATTTGTGTCTGTGTGTCTGTGTGTCTGTGTGTGTGTGTGTCTGTGTGTCTGTGTGTCTGTGTGTGTGTGTGTGTGTGTGTGTGTGTGTGTGTGTGTGTGTGTGTGTGTGTGTGTGTGTTTATGGTAGGGGACTGAGAGGGGGGATATTACATTTAAGCAGGTAAGCAGGTTTTCCCTAACCATTTCAAACATTTTTATGTTTTATGTACATTTTTATAGGCATGCAGGTCTCAGGTAGTCTTCAGTCACTTCAGTCCACTCTTATGTTATTTTCAACAGTCATGATAGTACCCAACACAGGACACTGGTGCTGGTTTGCTAATATTCTCTGTAGGACAGCGCACATTCAGCTGTCCATAATATTTGGTATGTTTTTACATTTGGTTCCAAACTTTGTCCCATCCCTCTTAAAACTGGATTTTTTTTTTTAGAAAAGGTGGCGTATTGCAGTCAGCAAATACTTATAATCATTACAGTTTCCAGCTTGTTTTATATCAGAAATACATTTTAATTCACATCTTTTTTCCTGTAACTAGTACCGGCATATAAAAACTGTTCTAATTGGCCTTTTATTTTTTTAGAAAAGGTGGCGTATTACAGTCAGCAAATACTTATAATCATTACAGTTTCCAGCTTGTTTTATATCAGAAATACATTTTAATTCACATCTTTTTTCCTGTAACTAGTACCGGCATATAAAAACTGTTCTAATTGGCCTTTTATTTTTATCTTTATTCTTACCAATTTGTGTAAAATGTTGAGAGGTATGTGGAAGAGTTTCTCTTTCTGTTACAGCTTGAGTGCCTACTGGTATCTGTAGTAAGGAAATGTTTTTATTACTTCTATGTCTTTGTCCTTGGGGGAAAACAGATCCACCTCCCACATCATTTGTGCGAATTAACAGAATTAATAACAAGGGTGTAGCCAGCAAATTCCATTTTATATTGAACTTTTGTTGCTGTCCGCTAACTCACCTGGCATTTAAAAAGTGGACTTATCTCTCAAAATGTTAACAACCCCCCCCCCATGTGCATGGTAAGGGTTACTACCTGTCCATCTTTAGGCGGTTGTGTCCCTGCTGAAAAAAAAAACTATAAAATAACAAATGTCCTGAGATTTTAGGACAGCAAATATTTGACAAGTTTTTTTTAATAGTAACATAAAACAATTATTTTGAGTCTGTGGCACCTAACTGTTATATGAAATAACATGGACAACTCAAATGTTACAAGAATTCGGTTTTATTTTGACAAAAAAAATGAAGTTCTCTCCTTTGCACTGACCTTATCTTTCATCCTGTAAAATTTCACCTTTCTACAAAAAATGTCCACTTTGATCATTTGAAAAGGTGGCAACCCTATGCATTGTTTTCAACAATCCTCTAAAACTGTGAATATACCGTTTTACACAAGAAGTTTTCTGTATAAGCAAGTTGTAAACTTGTTGAGAGCATTCGTTTAGACCTTTGTAGACATAATAATAGCCTGAAAAAGCTATACCTTTAACTAAGTGATGCTCAGAAAAAAAATTACTGCTTAGTGCAAAAAGATACATCCACCTTCATGCCTGGAAGTATGTGGAATCCTCAAATTTAAGTCCAGCTCTACATGTTAGTTGTCAGTGCATCTGCATTAGTGTCCAATTCCAGTTTGTGAAACTTGATTTAAATGTAAACTATCCGACTTAACTGTAAAGCATAAATATGCAGTAGGGGTGCCACCTTTGCATCCTTCATTTCCAGACAAATAAACCACGCCCTCTACATAATGAAAACACAACCCCTTCCTCATGGAGCCACACCCAGAAGCACCAGGCATGCATTCCTAGGCAGTGTTCCATGGCAATAAACTGAGAATGCACTGCACATAAATAATTTCTTGGATAACTGCCGTCCACCCCAAAAAAAGATAATGATTTCTAGTGTGCCTGTATGGTGTTAAATTGGGTAAAAGTGAAAGGAAAAATTAGCCTAGTCATATATTTCAAGTTGCTGCTGTCGTATATCTGCACAGCATTTTCCTCAGACCTAACTCCAACAGACAAACATCTGTGTACCCCTCTGAAGTCAAACAAGGATGAGCATAAAGGAACAAATAAAGAAAAATTATAAATGTCTGACTTTTTCTGTCAGCTGTACATGTTTAGCATGCCTCCTTTTCCCTTCCCCCAAAATATATACATCTGATTTAAATTGTGAAGAAAGTGAAAAAAAATAGCACTTCTAATTAATTACAACTTGTTTCTCCTACATAATACACTGGCCCTAGACAAGCTATAGTGACATTCTGTGCACATCTGTGAAGTGTGATTTTTGAGGAAGGTTTATGAAATATGATCACACTGTCCACAGTGAAAACTAAAGCTATAGTTAACTTCTGTACACACCTGTGAAATTTGACTGTGAGGAAAATTAAAGAAATGTAAAAACTGCAAAACAGCGGCACAGAAGGCTCCAAACCAAGCACAAAAAACAGAATAATGCAATAAAATTCAACGAATGTAATTAAGCGCTTTTCGTTATAACCAATGTTATAACTTCTTCAGATCAAAGTAAATGTAACCATCCACATTTAAATACATTATTTAAAACTACCATGTGACAGAAATACACCAACCAACTAGTTGTGCATTCAATAGCAATTCTCAATTAAAGCAACAATGTATGTACATTTAAAAGAATACTCAAACTGTTATATATATTGTAAACAACTTTGTTAATAAATATAAAAACAAATAATCATACACTAATTTGCCTGTTTAAACTCTTCAGTTTTAACAGGCATAACATATTACACGATTAATTTAATCCTGGATTATTAAACACATTTAATGTGAGCTGCCAGAATAATTCCAATTCTTTTAAGAGTAATGGTGTGGGGCGACCTCTTGTATCCGTTTGTATTTGGTCAATGGCTTTAAAAATAAATGTATGGCCACCAGTTACCTGGGAATGCCTTTCCAATGCATTGTCAATGTTATTCTTTTCTTTACATTATTCTTACTAATAATTATTTCTTGTTTGACCAGGAGATCTTCCTTCAAAGGACGGGTGTAGCTATGGGGTCGCCATGTGGGGCCAGTTTAGCTAATTTATTCTTAGCTTTCTAGGAGAGAGAGTTTATTTTTAAAAGACCTTCACACATGGTGAACATAGCTTTTTGGATGATATTTTCATCATCTTTCGAGGAGATCTAAGGGAAGCTAGTACTTTTGTCAATTACTTGAATAGTACAACAGAATTCCTTGAGTTCACCTTTAATTTTAATACTACTTCAATAGATTATTTAGACATTAAAGTGTCAAAAGATATAGATAATTACAGACTGGTTACTACAATTTTCAGGAAAAAGACATATTGCAATTCGTTTTTGCATTTTTCTAGTGCTCACCCGTTTTCACAGAAGTGCTCTATTGTTGAAGGACAATTGATAAGAGCAGCGAGAATGGTATCTCTCGAGTCTGAGTTTATTGCTGAATGTACATTTCTTAGTGATATGTTTGCGAAGCGTGGCTATCCTATTGATTTAATAAATTAAGTGGATGATGAAGTCCAACATAAAAGAAAAAATGGGGTGGTTCTTCCTATTCTCCATAATGAGGGGAGAGTAATGTTTGCCCATAGTGAAGTTGTTAATACAATAAACACACAATCTGTGTGTAATATAATAACTCCACAAGAAAGTTCATTATTAAATTATAAGTCTAGTTTTATTACTACTTTTAATTTGGACCGTCTGGCTATTTCTCGTATAGTATTTAAGAATTGGGAATTAATCAGTAATGACAAATTCTTGTTGGGGAAGTTAGGACACAAACCTAGCATAGTCTTCAGAAGAGGATGTAACCTCAAGGAACTGTTAAATAGTAAACAGTTCAATGGTGTGATTAATAAAACTGGTATGTCAGTATGTGGCACATGTAGATTTTGTAGCCTGATTGAAACTGGAAGGACATTTACTATGAATGATAAGAAATTTCAACTTAAATTTAAGATGACTTGTAACTCCAGGTTTGTGGTGTATTTGGCTAGGCGTAGATTCTGCACAGCATTCTACGTGGGCAAAACCGAACGTGGACTGCTGGACAGAATCTATGAGCATGTGTATGCCCTAGAAAAGAATAAAATGTACAATGCATTGGCAAGGCATTCCCAGGTAACTGGTGGCCATACATTTATTTTTAAAGCCATTGACCAAATACAAACGAATATAAGAGGTGGCCCCACACCGTTACTCTTAGAAGAATTAGAATTATTCTGGCAGCTCACATTAAATGCGTTTAATAATCTAGGATTAAATGAATCTTGTAATATTTTATGCCTGTTAAAACTGAAGAGTTTAAACAGGTAAATTAGTGTATGATTATTTGTTTTTATATTTATTAACAAAGTTGTTTACAATATATATAACAGTTTGAGTATTCTTTTAAATGTACATACATTGTTGCTTTAATTGGGAATTGCTATTGAATGCACAACTAGTTGGTTGGTGTATTTCTGTCACATGGTAGTTTTAAATAGTGTATTTAAATGTGAATGGTTACATTTACTTTGATCTGAAGAAGTTATAACATTGGTTATAACGAAAAGCGCTTAATTAAATTTGTTGAATTTTATTGCATTATCCTGTTTTTTGTGCTTGGTTTGGCACCTTCTGTGCCGCTGTTTTGCAGTTTTTAAGTTTGAAAATTAAAGAAATGGCCACAGCAGCCCCATTTTCCACATAAACTATAAAACTATAGTAATCTATGTGACCACCTCTGATACGTGTGTGTGTGTGTGTGTGGATAGATACACACACACACACACACACACACACACACACACACACACACGTGGTTCTTTTTTGTAAGGGCACTGAATTACCAATCACACGTTTTTCTTCGAAGCTGCTTTGTTAAACAAGGCCACTGAAGTTTATGGATGCAATGGTTGACTCAGAGGAGGAGGAATCTCTCAAAGCTCAGGTAGCCATGGTGTCCAGCATTAATTCACTCACAGTGCGGTTGGTATAAAATAGCAGAGGTGCAACAAGACCTGCACTGCCTTCTGTCATGATGCACTATCAGTTCTGGTTGTACCTGACTCCTGTGCCGAAGACACCAAAACCACCTTTATAGATTACCATTTCCTACGCAAATTCTGCTCAAGCTTAATATTAATGAGCATCAAAAAGGAAATAAAGTAAACGGACAGTCTTTATATGAGGATTGTCCTTTCACTCACTCTGGAGGATTTTTCCCAGTTCCATTGCTGTCTTTGGAGGCTTTGGTCCTACAGATGGCAGTACTCCCCAAGAGACCCCTTTCCCACACCTTCCATACCTACATGTACTAATTCCAAAATTGCTGCATTTTAGAGTTAGTTAAGTGCTACTTTTTATGTTAAAGGAAAAATATAAAAAGTTATACTTTAAAGCTTATTTAAAAAGTATACAAAGGTAGTTTTCTATGCATAAAAGCTGATTTTTGTACAAATGCAGTCAACCAGCTTGCATTGAATGGATGCTGTATTGTTGATGTCCTCTACCTAAATATTATGTGGGAGAAAGGATGTTGTAAAGCAGTGCTGGGATGTTTTCAGTAGTGGTGAACTGTAAGGGGGAAGGGAACAGAAATTTCAAGAAATGTGTAGGCATAATGACTTATGTAAGGAGGCGTTATGCTGTCTTGGTAAGTCTGGATTATTCTTGTGATTCTATGCTTGAACTGCTAGTTTTAAAGTTATTTCTGAACACCCTTTTCATTTCATTCCTTTGTGTCTACCTTTTGTGATGCTGATGTTCTGTTTTCATCACACAGGGATATCTTTTTGCCACATTAGTCACTTTAGACTGCCACTGCTGAAATCAAGTGGTGGCTTCAAACCACAGGCTAGTAGTATAGTGTTAGGAATTAACAACCGATAGACCAAACACATGCTGCTGTAGCTTCAAGTCTTCAGTGCTAGGCAGATGAGTTTTGATTAAGTAAATATGGACACATTTTAGTAGACGTCATTTCCATTCTTGCCACCTGAATGTATATATTCAGTTTCTTGAGCATGGACTTCAGTTCCACAACCATACTGCATATGTAGTACTAACACTGAAGTCATATTTGTTGTGATATGCATGCTTTCTGTGTACTGTTGTCCTTTCTATCTTTTTTATTCATTATGGTAAGTTAATCTATAAAGTTAAATCTACTTCACTTTCTCAAGTTAGAGCCCCCCAAGTTATGAATGTCACCTCATGCTTTTATGAGTTTGTAATATTAACACCTGTTTCAGCTTCTATACAGGCTTCACATAGCCAAAATGGTAACCATCTGAATTGTCGGGACCCACTAGATTGAGTCCTGAAATATGGAGACTGAATGGTTGAAAGAACGGACTTACATATGCTAAGTCCAAGATGCACATTCTGGGAATATTCCCTTTTCTCCGAGGTATGACAGTCTTGGAGTTGATAGGTATAATTTCAAGGATATGCGTATGTGTGTGGGGGAGGGGCTTCCCTCCCAATTAGATGGTGGAGGGGAGCTTCGAAAAGACGTTTAAAGAAGAAGAGTGATTTTTGAGGTTCGCTCGTCTTTTTGGCACTCAACATTTCAAGTGCCAACTTTTAATAGGGAACCGTCTAAAACTCTCTCTTTCCACCGTGTACTTAGCCTTTGACACATACTGATCCTCCATTTGCTGCCTTTTTTCCCAGTCTTAATCCTCTTGCTGTAATCTCTCAAGTGTGGGCTTCAGGGAGCAAGGATGGCATCTTCATATCAATCTTGAGTGAATGATATTTGTTACAATGTCTTCTTGAAACATGAGCCTCGACTCCATCCCATAGCTGCAGTTTTCCATCCTTCTCCTGTAGAAGGATTCCTTTTATTTCCTTCTACTCTGACCCTTTTGTCCATCTTAATTCCGGCTTCATAAGCACCTCCCCTTCTAGTTACTGTGCTCTTTTCTTCATTTGGCTGTCAGCTGTTGTCTTCTGAGTATGATAATTGTGTGTGCGTGTGTGTGTCTGTGCGTGTGTCTGTGCGTGTGTCTGTGTGTGTGTGTGTGTGTGTGTGTGTGTGTGTGTGTGTGTGTGTGTGTGTGTGCGCGCGCGTCTGTGCGTGTGTCTGTGTGAGAGTATAATGTATATGTGTGAAAATACAGTGGCTTGAACTGCCCTCCCAATAAAATGAGAGAATTTGGATATTTTACACCATTGTAGGAGGTCCATTTCCTCTTATGAAAAAATGCCAGCCACCTACACATTTAAAGCTATTTGCTACCATTATGGTTGTAGAGGTAAGGTGGCAAAAGTGCTAAATGAATAAAAAATAAATACGCAAATCACATTTTCAAGGCAAAGCAGGACATAACCACAACCATTATTCTGCAGCTTATTCCTTCCTGAAGCACATAAAAAAAAATAATTCCTATTTCCTCTTAGATGCTGCATTTACTCAACTGCACACTATCTCTTTTGAACGCTACCCAGCCGTGGGGAGGACATGCAGACTCCACACAGAAAGCACTCCCAAGCCAAGCCGAGAATCGAACAGGAGAACCTCTTGCTGTGAGGTAACAACGCTACCACCGTACCACCGCGGCATAGTTACCATGACTCAGTAACAATGGCAATAGAAAGCCTGGGAAAAAACTTTGGATTCTACCGTGTAGTTATTCAAAAAGGTAGAATAAAATCTTTTAAAATGACTCTCTTCTGTTTTTGCAGCTAGCCATTGTGGTCACTGGATAATGCAGGATTTGACTGTTCTACCCATATTACCTATTCAAGCATTTAAGCACATCATAGCAGTCATGGTTAAAACCCATGAATGTTGCTGTTAATTGACTTTGTATTTTTTTCAGGAAGTGAAATTTAATTTAAAATCTCAGTTTGCTCTTACTTTAAAAACATTTTTGTGAAAATGTGTATTAGTTTTGTGATGGTACTGCTTTTCTTATGTTGTTTGGATTATGGTATTTGCTGTATTGCAAACATACCTACCTAACTTGAAATTGTACCCAAGCTTATATCCTGTTAATTGAGCCTTGGTAATTTGGGAGGTTGAGTGCAATTATAATTGATCTGGAAGTCAGGTTTATTTGCCATCCAAGAGCTTTAGTCAGCTGGGTTGACAGACATATCAGCTAAGGTTACCAATTTTTATTTTTTTAATTTTACCCCCATCACCAACCTTTTACTGCTTTACATGTACTATGTCACTAGATCCATATGCTTGGGTTGTTTGTGTCTCTCATTGTCACCCTGTTCTTCATTAACACTGTACAATGTCTGCTTCCTTCTCTGTATAAACGTGGTACCCACTGGGCATCTCTAAATGTTATCGTCAGAGTTTTAGGATGCAAGACATTTACTGGCAAATACACATGTCACTGAACCCCTTTTAGAGTAGATAATTTACAGTGATGCAACAGCTGTGCTGTGTAATAAGCCTTGTAGTCTATAAGTGAATGTGTTTTCACATTTCTTTAAAATCCTGTTTTTTTTTTTTTTTTTTATAGTGATCTCTTCTACCGCTGCCATCTCAGAGAATGTGTTATTTTTTTATTCTGACAATCATGTAATAAAGTGACATTTTTGACTGGTGCATTTGCAACACTGTACATGAACTAAACTTTTTAACAACTTTATTCTCTGGGTAAGTACATTAAATAGGGCTGTTTGTTGCTATGAGCTGGGATTTCAGACTTCATAAAATAAAGGTTAATGGTTAGAAGCAGATGAAATGGATGATCATTTACAATTAATAATTCTTCAATGAAGGGTAGTCACATGAACTTAGAGAATAAACCCAGACTGAAGGGAAAAGTGACCATGAATGGCAGTAGTCTGTGTAAGGTAAAAAGGGATGATGTTTAGTAAATAAAATATAGACTCACTTGGAAAAGTGGCTGCTGGTACATACAGCTGCTTATTCTTGAACCTTGTTATGTATTAAAAATGATGTTTTTTTTATTATATTTTTGCTTTAATACAGCTTGGAATGAGCAGGGACAAGCTGAAAATATGTTTTCAATGCATGTAGCAGCGCATGGACAGAGAAGTCAAAGTGGGTACTCATGTCACACTTAAGATCAGAAGAGTTCCGAGCATATATTTTCAGATAGATTTCACCATAGCTGTATACTGCTGCTAAATTCTGAAGTAGATATCAGAAAAGCGATTTTCTTTAGTGTTCAGGTTACTGATTGCTGCAACTGGGAAGTACTGCACACTAGAGCTAGAAATCGGATCTCTGTTGTAGAAATGAAGATAGGGCCTCTAGCACAAATGAGCAAAAATATGTAGAATTGTCAGGAACTTGAAATTAAAATAAATAAAATGTCACATTCTATTTCTAATTAATACATGTTTAAGCAGCTCTGTAGACCGATTGTTTGGCCTTTTGTTTCTTTTGTTGAGGGGGTTTACTGACGTCCAATGTTTGACTTCATGAGGCAGACCACCCGGGGATGATTATGTTAAAACACTGTTAGTTTGAAGAAGCCTTTAAATGCACATTCAGTGTAAAGTTCTCCAACATAGTCAAGGCTAAAAAGCAATGCATTCATTTTAGGACTGTGATTAAAATGTGTTCTGTGGGCAAGCATCTGTCTGAAATTGTATTTGCAGTTTTCAAAGGTGGTTTTGAAGGAGTTCTCCCCCACGGGCCTTTACCATATTGGTTTTTAGGGCAGCATGGCTTTAAGTGTCCATTTCCTGACCTCTGTCACACTTGAATTACCCTGCACAAAGCAAATTTATAGCAGTTTATTCTCTTCTATCTGCTGTTAGTACCTAATCATATGGTCTGTTGATCATGTGATTAACTGTCTGCCTAAAGAGGCATCGGTCTTGTGGAATGCAGCAGTGTCCACACTGTGACCTTTGACATTTTATACAAACTGGAAGTGTGAAAACATTAGAGCTTCTAGTTTGTAATCTGGGGAAGCTCCAGGAGATGAATCCTCATACTGGTACGTGGTGGCAGTTCTACAAAATCTGAAAGATTGTATAAGCAGATTTCTAGGCAGCAGCCTTGCTTTAGTTAAATGCTGTGTGACATTACCATTTCAAAATCAGTGACTGGAAAGAAGTGTCCCTGAGATGACTGCAAAGTTTTCTGGTGTTATTGTTTGTATGTTTGATTTACTTTTGTTAAGTGTTATTTCTCTTGTACTGCGTTTTTTTTGTAATACACTGTGGAAGGTTCCAAGCATTGTAGACCACATATGTGCAACCTAGATAACACTAGGTGGAATATAAAAAATTTTAAACCGCTTAGTAGCTGTATTCTTGAAAAAAGTACTTAATCATCCTGGTAGTCTGACAGTTTATTACAGCAAAAGACAAAACCGCATACTAAATCTTTTTAGATGAATAAACCTGAGGGTGGTATGACTCAAACTAAGATCTGCAAGCCATAAGGGTAACCATTTGAAATGTCCAGCAAGGGTAACCATTTGAAATGTCGGAACCTGCTAGAGTGAGTCTTGAAAGACAAAGACTGAATGGCCAAAAAGATCAGTCTTGCATACCAAGTCTGAGATGCCATTTCTCAGAATATTCACTTTTTTCTAAGGTATGGTGATCTTGGAGTGTATATATATGTTTGGTGAGTGCAGCAGGTGCAGGGGGGTGGGCTTGTCTCCCCTGCAAAAAGAAGTTTAAAGTTGAAGAGCGATTTTCGAGATTTCCTCTTCTCCTGTGTTTTCAGCCTTTTTTTTCCAGCTTTTCAGCACCCTGGCATTTCGAATGCCGATATTTCAGTAGGGAGCTACTTGCAAGATGGTTGATACACAGAAAGGAGTGAATATAATGAAACTGGGCTTGACAGAAACTCTAGGAAAGGTCTATAGTATGGCACTTTAGGCTTAATTCAAAGAAATGCATATTAATGCACATTGGTTGCAAAATGTAGGGACATGTGATACATGGAGATGGGATCAGTAACTACTGATGGCTGCATCAGAAAAACAGCAAAACAGAAACATGCATCAGTTGTGTTGTTTGTCTTTCAGCTTTTTCCCGGTAAGGGGTCATCACAGTGGAACTCCGGTCTGCTAATGATTGGCAGTAGATTTTTTTATGAAACGCCGAGGAGCCAGCTCGACGCCCAACCTTCAACGAAGGCACGCCCATTTACACATGCATGTCTTTCGAATGCTACCCAACCGCGGGGAGGACATGCAGACTCCACACAGAAGGCACTCCCAAGCCAAGTCGAGAATCGAACGGGAGAACCTCTTGCTGTGAGGTAACAACGCTACCGCCGTACCACCGCGGCATAAGAAACATGCATCAGTAATGTTTGTAAGTCACAGCAGTTGTGTGTTCTGCATCTTAAGTCTGTGTTTGTTGCTGATTTCTGAAAACATGGGTCACAAGTACAGTATGCATAACTCCTGATCAGAGCAGTGTAAGATCTGGCCATTCACATGTCCATCTTTCTCTACAGTGCATCCGAGGTGCAGCCAGAAATTTATATTTTGTACTTGAACCTAAGGCTGCTCCCCAATCTCTCATCTATCAGTTAAAAATGTACACAACTGAAGGTTGTCCGTGTGACCTTTTGACCCCTTGGTTTGGATATACACATATGGATGGGGACACATTTTCTACTGTTGCCACATTTACCATTAAAGATAGCTGGTACATTCCTCGCTCATTTATTTTTATTTTTTTTATTTAACATTTGTTGACCGGGAATGTCCGACTAGGTTCCACAGAGCCTGTTTTCAGCGGAGGCCTGGGGAGAAATGCTCCAGAACATGCTCATACGCATGTTTTGTACAGCTTGCAAAAAATAAATAAAAACTGTGTGCCATAAACATTAGTTTTGACAGTTCCTGGCTCTCTGAGTAATAATATTACAAAAATGCCCAGAAAAATCTACTTGACTGAGTACATAGGAGTATGACTGGCTACACCCTTGCAGTGAGTGCCTTTTTGGCTGTGGGACATGTTGCGCTGATCATGGAACCCGTGCCTGTACTCGCACTATAGACCAGGTCATCTCTGTTCCATTAAGAGACTTGTTTAGAAGAAGTTGTGGTTTTGTTATGTGGTTTTCAGAGTGCTGCACAAGGTGCCTTGTAGTATTAATCATTTTTTGTTATTTAAAATGCATTTTAGCGCACTGCTTTAAAAAAGTGAGATCCATGAGTTCTCCTATTCGCTACCCAAGTAGATGACATAATTAAAGGCCAGTATAGCATTAAAAAAGTGATTTTCTGCTAGGGTTCTGACATGGGTTTCTCTACAAATTTCTGATAAGAATGCATGGCATCTCTTGGTGGAAGGAATTACAAGGGTGTCTGTCCACATTTTTTCTGTGCATTCAGCAGTTGTGGAGAAGCTCTCAGTCACAAGTTTCATATTAATGACAGAATGGTTGTAGTGATTTGTAGCTCTGCTTCATTGTCTTACAAACTTAAAGCAATTTAAATACTTTTAATTCAGTTTAATGAAACACAGTCCCAGCATCTTGTTATTAATAACTTCACTCAGATGCTGTTTTCACAGGATCTTTCTGTATACCTCGTATACAATTTATAAATATGGGATTGTTAAAAAATCATTATAAATCTATACAATGATAGCAAGTAGAATGCATGGGGTTTCCATGAGTAGTAATAATGACTTCTGTAGGGTTCTGCCACTACAAAAGATTTGCAAGCCTCTATGTTAAAATTTGTATTTTAGTTCTTAACAGTGGTCGTCAAACAAGAAAAATGAAAAAGAAGGAATGCTACATGGCTCAGATGCAGAACTGCAAGCTCATTATCCTTGCATGTTAAGTAAAGGATCTGAATTTTGCTTTTTCAGAATAGGGAATTCCAAGATTTGTATCCTAGATTTTCTTAGCTAGGGATTTCACTTTGGGAAGTTATTTACAATTATGCTTGTTTTAAGGCAACATGTCTCTTAATCTGCTGCAAAGTATTGTGACTGGTATGTAATACTGTAAACTGGAATGTCTAAATGCTTTAGGCCTTTTAGAACCAAACATCTGACACAGAAAAAAACACCTCACCAAGAGAACAAATTATAGTTCACAGTAAATAATAAATGAATGCCAGGCAAATTAAACTTTAAGTGGTGGTGCACTGTCGACAGACCCTAGTGCCATTAGCTACTTGGATCCTTTCCAAGGGGAGCTGTCTCCACATACCACCACCTTCACCATTGTATTATTAATCAAAACAGTTGCAAGCAATAAAGCAATTAAGGAGGCATAAATTAAACATAAAAATAAAACAGCATGGTTGCACAGGAAATGCTGAAATAACATTAGTAGGATAGTAGTTTATATGAAATTCTTAAACCTTCTAATATTAAGCAATTTCACAATGCATTTACCTTTTCTGGTTTCCAAGTGTTGACTGAAATTCCAAAGGGCACAGTATGCAAATAAAGTATATAGAATCACAGGAAAAATGTGGCACACTAGTCTGCAAGTAATAGAGCCATGGCAGAAGAGTGTTTGGGAGTTTAGAAAAGAAGTAAC